>NC_069501.1:1189196884-1189498670 GCF_027579735.1 Bombina bombina | reverse complement strand
CCTGAGTTTAGAAATACCCAATATTTACATGTTCTTTGCTTTTTTCGCAAGTTATAGGGCAATAAGTACAAGTAGCACTTTGCTATTTCCAAACCACTTTTTTTCAAAATTAGCGCTAGTTACATTGGGACACTGATATTTTTCAGGAATCCCTGAATATCCCTTGACATGTATATATATTTTTTTAGAAGACATCCCAAAGTAATGATCTAGGCCCATTTTGGAATATTTCATTCCACCATTTCACCGCCAAATGAGATCAAATAAAGAAAAAATTAACTTTTTCATAATTTTTTTCACAAACTTTAGGTTTCTCACTGAAATTATTTGCAAACAACTTGTGCAATTATGGCATAAATGGTTGTAAACGCTTCTCTGGGATCCCCTTTGTTCATAAATAGCAGACATATATGGCTTTGGCATTGCTTTTTGGTAATTAGAGGGCCGCTAAATGCCACTGCGCACCACACATGTATTATGCCCAGCAGTGAAGGGGTTAATTAGGGAGCATGTAGGGAGCTTCTAGGGTTAATTTTAGCTTTAGTGTAGTGTAGTAGACAACCCCAAGTATTGATCTAGGCCCATCTTGGTATATTTCATGCCACCATTTCACCGCCAAATGCGATCAAATAAAAAAAAATGTTAATTTTTTTTTACAATTTTAGGTTTCTCACTGAAATTATTTACAAACAACTTGTGCAATTATGGCATAAATGGTTGTAAATGCTTCTCTGGGATCCCCTTTGTTCAGAAATAGCAGACATTTATGGCTTTTGTGTTGCTTTTTGGTAATTAGAAGGCTGCTAAATGCTGCTGCGCATCACACGTGTATTATGCCCAGCAGAGCAGGGGTTAATTAGATAGCTTGTAGGGAGCTTGCAGGGTTAATTTTAGCTTTAGTGTAGAGATCAGCCTCCCAGCTGAGAGATCCCACCCCCTGATCCCTCCCAAACATCTCTCTTCCCTCCCCCACCCCACAATTGTCCCCGCCATCTTAAGTACTGGCATCTCTGATCCCCCCCAAACAGCTCTATAACGCTTGCCCACATCCTATTTGCTGCCATCTTGGGTACTGGCAGCTGTCTGCCAGTACCCAATTTGCCTCCAAAAATGTTTATTTTTTTGTATGTAATTAAATTTTTTCTGTAGTGTAGCTGCCCCCCCTAATACCCTCCTCCCTCTCCCCCTCCCAGATCCTTTTGACAATTATTTCCCCCCTACCTCTCCCTGTCTCCCATTCATTGGTGGCAGTGGCTGTTATGCGATCGCACGTGATCGTGCGCTCCCTGCAGGCCCTCGCACGCTCCCGGCACCCGGTGTGCAACATTGCACATTCAGGAACCGGATGCTGGGTAGCGATGGGCCGCCCACCCACCTCCCTGCAGCTGCTCCCACCCACCAACGAACAGGCCCATCGCTACCGGTGCAGAGAGGGCCACAGAGTGGCTCTCTCTGCATCGGTTTTGGAAAAAAGGTATTGCAGTGATGCCTCAATGTCGAGGCATCACAGCAATACCTTGAAAGCGGCTGGAAGCGATCAGGATCGCTTCCAGCTGCTTTAAATCCTGATGTCGTACAGGGTACGTCGCTGGTCTTTAAAGACCAGGTTGTGTGCGACGTACCCTGTACAACATGCGTCGTTAAGGGGTTAAGAACTAAATTCAGACTCCATGGCGGAGCAACAGGTTTAAACACAGGCTTGATTCTGATTAAAGCCTGACAAAAAGACTGAACGTCTGGGACATCCGCCAGACGCTTGTGTAATAAAACTAACAAAGCAGAAATTTGTCCCTTTAAAGAACTAGCAGATAACCCCTTCTCCAATCCTTCTTGGAGAAAGGACAAGATCCTAGGAATCCTAATCTTACTTCATGAGTAGCCCTTGGATTTGCACCAATAAAAATATTTACGCCATATCTTATGGTAAATCTTTCTAGTGACAGGCTTGCGAGCCTGAATCAGAGTATCAATGACCGACTCAGAGAATCCCAGCTTTGATAAAATCAAGCGTTCAATCTCCATGCAGTCAGCTGCAGAGAAGTTAGATTTGGATGTTGGAACGGACCTTGAATGAGAAGGTCCTGTCTCAATGGTAGTTTCCACGGTAGAGGTAGAGACGACATGTCCACTAGATCCGCATACCAAGTCCTGCGTGGCCACAAAGGCGCTATTAGAATTACTGAAGCTCTCTCCTGTTTGATTCTTGCAATCACACAAGGTAGGAGAGGAAAAGGTGGAAACACATAAGCCAGGTTGAACGACCAAGGTACTGTTAGTGCATCTATCAGTACAGCCTGGGGATCCCTTGACCCATAATGTCGAAGTTTGGCATTCTGTCGAGATGCCATTAGATCCAATTCCAGTGTGCCCCATTGTTGAGTCAATGATGCAAACACCTCCGGATGGAGTTCCCACTCCCCCGGATGAAAAGTCTGAAGACTTAGAAAATCCGCTTCCCAGTTCTCTACTCCTGGGATATAGATCGCTGATAGATGGCAAGAGTGATTCTCTGCCCATCGAATTATCTTTGATACCTCTATCATCGCAAGAGAACTCCGTGTTCCCCCCTGATGATTAATATATGCTACAGTCGTGATATTGTCCGACTGGAATCTTATGAATTTGGTCAGTGCCAACTGAGGCCACGCCTGAAGCGCATTGAATATTGCTCTCAGTTCCAGAATATTGATTGGTAATTGAGACTCCGTCGGAGTCCAAGTTCCCTGAGCCTTCAGGGAATTCCAGACTGCACCCCAGCCCAAGAGGCTGGCGTCCGTTGTCACTATAACCCATGATGGCCTGCGAAAGCACATCCCCTGGGACAGATGATCCTGTGACAACCACCACAGAAGAGAGTCTCTGGTCTCTTGATCCAGATTTATCTGAGGAGATAAATTTGCATAATCCCCATTCCACTGTCTGAGCATGCACAGCTGCAGTGGTCTGAGATGAAAGCTAGCAAACGGGACGATGTCCATTGCTGCTACCATTAATCCAATGACCTCCATACACTGAGCCACTGATGGCCGAGGAATGGACTAAAGAGCTCGGCAAGTATTTAGAATCTTTTATTTTCTGACTTCCGTCAGAAATATTTTCATGTCTACCGAGTCTATCAGAGTTCCCAAGAATGGAATTCTTGTTTGTGGAACAAGTGAACTCTTTTCTATATTCACTTTCCAACCATGAGTTCTTAGGAAGGACAGCACAATGTCCGTATGAGACTTGGTCAGATGACGATTTGACGCCTGAATCAAGATATCGTCTAGATAGGGCGCCACCGCTAAGCTCCGCGGCTTGAGAACAGCTAGAAGGGACCCTAGCACTTTTGTGAAAATTCTGGGAGCTGTGGCCAACCCGAACTGATAATGCTTGTCCAGAAAAGCAAACCTTAGAAACTGATGATGATCCTTGTGGATAGGAATGTGAAGGTACGCATCCTTTAGGTCCACGGTGGTCATGTATTGACCCTCCTGGATCATTGGTAAGATTGTTCGTATAGTCTCCATCTTGAACGATGGGACTCTAAGAAATTTGTTTAGACATTTTAAATCTAAAATAGGTCTGAAAGCTCCCTCTTTTTTGGGAACCACGAAAAGGTTTGAGTAAAACCCCTGTCCCTGTTCCAGTTTTGGAACATGACAAATTACTCCCATGGTATAGAGGTCTTTTACACAGTGTAAGAACGCCTCTATTTTTGTCTGGTCTACAGACAAACGTGAAAGATGAAATCTTCCTCTTGGGGGAACATTTTTGAATTCCAGTTGATACCCCTGGGTCACAATTTCTAATGCCCAGGGATCTTGTACATCTCTTGCCCAGGCCTGAGCAAAGAAAGTCTGCCCCTACTAGATCCGGTCCCGGATTGGGGGCTGCCCCTTCATGCTGTCTTGGTAGCAGCAGTGGGCTTCTTGGCTTGTTTACCCTTATTCCAGGTCTGGTTAGGTCTCCAGACAGACTTAGATTGAGCAAAATGTCATTTCTGTTTAGTAGAGGAAGGGAAAGCAGAGGGTACTCCTTTGAAATTTCGAAAGGAACGAAAATTATTTTGTTTACCCCTCATCTTAAAGGGTTTGTCTTGAGGTAGGGTGTGGCCTTTACCTCCAGTAATATCTGAAATGATTTCTTTCAATTCAGGTCCAAATAGGGTCTTACCCTTGAAAGGAATAGTTAAAAGCTTAGATTTTGATGATACATCAGCAGACCACGATTTTAACCATAGCGCTCTGTGTGTCAAGATGGCAAAGCCTGCATTTTTTGCCGCTAATTTAGCAATCTGAAAAGCAGCATCTGTGATAAAAGAATTAGCTATCTTGAGAGCTTTAATTCTGTCCAAAATGTCCTCTAAGGGTGTCTCTACTTTCAGAGACTCCTCAAGGGCGTCAAACCAGAAAGCCGCCGCAGTAGTTACTGGAACAATGGAAGTCTGTGATGGTAAAACAAAACAAAGAAGGGAGCCTCCTAGTGTGATATAGTATAGGCAATGTGCTTCACAAAAGGCAATGGAAATATACTCACAAGCGTGGCAGCACTCACTCGTGCTTAGTAACACCTACTGGGATCTCTCAGTGTCCCAGCTCACTGTCCTTAGGCTCTGACACACCTTCGTCCGGGGTGTAGTCTCCCACCAGGAAAGAACAGGCTCTCAGTCAAGTGATATATAAAACTCACTTTTAACAAAATCAAAGTTAAAACACAGTGTACAATAAGTATCCACTATGTAATTAAAAAGTGCAACTAGTTTCTCAGCTTGCACGCTGTTTCCTCAGGCATCTAACACCTGACTGAGAGCTTACACCTATATACTACACATAACCAATGAAAACACAGTGGTAAAGTAACACCCCTAAGCCCAGCTGTTGTCAGCTTAAATTGATCTTCTTAACCCTTCATATACCAAACCAATTTGTTGCAAGAAAATATTCATACTAGATTTATTAACATACATTACAATAATAAGACACATCGTTCCCCAATGTGTGTAGCTTATCAGCCTTCCATGTATAAACTAAACACCTCAGATGTTTATTAACATGTTGTATAATATTAATTGCAAAGTCTCTTATACAATACAACCAGGCCTGTTGACCGTGATAGTGTATGTAACTTTACTAACCTCAGTATAAACAGAGGGCAGGGTCCATCTGGGCACCCAGAAAGATTATATAACCAACATAGTTACACAGAGGGAGCTTCCGCCTCCCGAGAATCCCCTAATCAACAGGGTTTTTTAGACAAACCTCAGTTGAATGTAGCCCCACTTTGGAGGAAGGATGCACAATATCCAACTCAACAGAACCATCAGGGCATAAAAAGACCACATGGCCAAGGGGTAGGAGAGGGAAAGGAGACTCCTCAAAAAAGGAGAAATTGGAGAGACTAAAGAAGGGCATATTCAACCTGTCTGACTATAATTTAAATGATGATGAAATCAGAATCTTGGGTAAAGGGCTATCATATTGTCCCTCAAATACACACAATATTTTTGACATATATGTAGATATTAATAAATTCACACAAAAACTTTCCCTGAAAAAATATTTTGCGACTAAAGTTCTAAAAAAGATAGGGATCACAGGTAGACCTATTTTGACCAACACTATGAGTGAAAGATACAATGAGTTATTAGTCTACAATGAGGTAGACACTCTAGTAGAGGGTCTATATGAGGATTATATACATACCGACTTTAGTCCCCCATCTTATTTTATGCCTCCTAGGGAGGAGGGGTCACTTATAGACCTTTATCAAAATCTGGTAATAAAGGACATAGCAATGTTGCCCAAGCGTCTTTTAGGGAAATCGAATCTTTGGCCCAATGAACAGAAAGCCCTTGAACAACTGTCTAGGAATCAGACTATTATCATCCGCCAGGTGGATAAGGGGGGAGGCATAGTTATCCAAAATTACCAGGATTATGTAATGGAAGCAAATAGGATTTTGAAAGATAAAGAATACTATTTACCACTTAGAAATGATCCTACAGATAGATTTGCTAAAAAAATGGGTATTCTGTTAGACTATGGACATGAAATAGGTATATTAACACGTAAAGAGAAACAATACTTGACACCTAGGAATTCGGACATACCCTTTTACTACCATCTACCCAAAATCCATAAAAACACCACTTCCCCCCCAGGTAGACCCATAATAGCGGGGATAAACAGCCTTACTGATAAACTATCTTCCTATATTGATTATTATCTTCAAAAATATGTCAAATTATTGCCATCATATATTAAAGACACCACTGATCTACTACACAAATTATCTAATGTTAAAAGAACCGAGAATTATTTGTGGCTCTCTTGTGACGTGAATGCCCTCTACTCTAATATATCACACAAAGTAGGATTGGAATCTATATCATACTATCTAGAAGAAGATATATTTATGCCTGGTATACAAAAGGAATTTCTAATATCAACTATAGAATTTATACTCCAGCATAATTATTTCAAATATCTCGATTTTTATTTACAGATTAAAGGTACCGCCATGGGGACCAGCTTCGCCCCCAGCTTTGCGAATTTAGTGATGGGGAGCTTTGAAAATCACTACATTTACCACCCAAGCTGGAGGGAGAACCTTGTCTTCTATGGCAGGTACATAGATGACCTTCTAATTATTTGGAAGGGCACACCTGAATCAGCAACAAATTTTGCAATAAAACTTAATGAAAATGAGTATAGACTAACTTTTACATATAATGTTCAAAAGGAACTAATTGGATTTTTGGATATAGTTTTAACTTGGGATTACACCCAAAATATAGAAACATACACTTACTTCAAAACGGTGGACAATAATTTTTTGGATTATGGTAGCAATCATTTAGATAGTTGGAAACGGAATGTATCGTTTAGCCAATTTCGGCGCATCAGACGTAACTGTTCCACGCTAGAGAAATATGATGAACAATCCATTATTCTTAAAAATAGATTCAGAGAAAAGGGTTCCCCCCTACAACTAATAGTAGAGAGCTATGAGCGAGCTAGGAGATTAGATAGAAACAGTATCTTATATCCATCTATAACTCACCCAAAACCAACAGAGGAGAACAAATTAAAAACAGCCTTTATAACTAACTATAATTCGAATTTTAAACAAATCAAAAAGATTATGACTAAACATTGGCACTTGTTGAAAAGAGACCCCATTCTAAAACAAATATTAGATGATCAACCAACAATCACCTTTAGAAGGGCTCCGACGATAAAAAGTAAACTAGTAAAATAGTGATGAACAAGAGGAAAACAGTTAAGGTACATTCATCACAAATAAATAACATACCAAAAGGGTCCTTTAAATGTAATAAGAAAATATGTAATATGTGCCAATATATAACGCATGGAACAAAAAGTGTAACATCAAATGTTACAGGGTTTTCATACCAACTTAAAGAAAGATTGGACTACAGTTCCAGCTTTGTGGTATATTTATTCACTGCGATTGTGGAGTTCACTATTTGGGGCGTACCACCCGTAAGATTAGAAGTCGCTGGGGTGAACATTTCAGGAATATCAAGAAAGGCAGTTTGAAACATAGTGTTTCCAGACATGCTATGAAATACCATCGGGGAAAGGCCTGTACATTTCGCGTGACCCCTCTGGAAAGGGTACCCTTTAAGCAGGGAACCAATCGTCTCAATTGCCTGAGACAAAGAGAAACGTTTTGGATATATAAATTTGGTATCTTATTTCCAGAGGGATTAAACGAAAATATCGATCTAGCAGCTTTCCAGTATTGACTCTGTTTTTGCAATCCCTATATGTGTGTATCTGTTACCCTCATCAATTACATACATATATAGATAAATTGGCACTTTACATAACAGCTTATACATCTATTGTGTAGACTTCACACCTTTGGCCTTAACTCATATTAGAAGACCATCAAAAGAGGCCAGCGTAGGCCATATAGGGACCTTTGGTAGTAGATCCTATTTAGTGTTGTTGAGGTTGGCCTTCTGGGCTCAAGGAAGAGTTGTCATATAGGGACCCTTAATAGGCTGGTTATGAATATGTGGGGTTAAGTTGTATGTATGTTTGCATGATGTGTAGGTATAGACTATATTGGGAGAGCCTCGTGATGGACATCTGCAGTATGTATGTCAAATCCTTTTGGATAGTAGGGACACCATTAATATAATATATATTTATGAATGGTGAAGTGTTATATTTTTATATTCATCACTCCATCTATCATTCACACTTTACACATATCCACATTATTATTTAGGTGAATAATATAATTAATTAGAGATAACTTAATTTCATATTTAATTTCATATCCATCACATTTTTTAGTAACATAACACATAGCACTTAATAGACTGTATAAATATAATTTATTTTTATCACCTCTTAGAGGTCCCCTAGCTTAGGTTTAGTGCTTATATTTAGATAAGACCTATAATATTACTCATTATCTTTTGATATATGGGTGTAATATCATTATGAATGGTGAAGTGTTATATAATTATATTCATCACTCCATCTATCATTCACACTTTATACATATCCACATTATTATTTAGGTGAATAATATAATTAATTAGCGATAATTTAATTTCATATTTAATTTTATATCCATCACATTTTTTAGCAACATCACACATAAGCACTTAATAGACTGTACAAATATTTATTTTTATCACCTCTTAGAGGTCCCCTAGCTTAGGTTTAGTGCTTATATTTAGATAAGACCTATAATATTACTCATTATCTTTTGATATATTGGTGTAATATCATTATTCTAGTCGCTTTTAGATGTAGTTTATGAATTCACATATTATTATAGACATTCTCCATCAGGTATACCACATCACATTATATATAGCATTTCATTTACCACTAGTTATTATCGTGGTCATATTCACTTATATTGAATATGAGATTCACACACTAGAAGAGTTTGGAAATTTTCACTTATTTTTATTATTACAGAATTGGTGATATACAAGAATCACTGGACCCCTTATGGATATTATCACATCACCAAATGACGTGTACTGCGATCATGCCTGGTAGGAAGATTTAGGGCTTTGCGTTGAATTAGATCGTGTGAGGTTTACACTTATTTGTGCATACATAGGGTTAGAGATGGTACCGTATCTATACGGTGTAAGGCTGTTGATAACATAATTTATGTAAGAACTTACCTGATAAATTCATTTCTTTCATATTAGCAAGAGTCCATGAGCTAGTGACGTATGGGATATACATTACTACCAGGAGGGGCAAAGTTCCCCAAACCTCAAAATGCCTATAAATACACCCCTCACCACACCCACAAATCAGTTTAACGAATAGCCAAGAAGTGGGGTGATAAGAAAAAAGTGCGAAAGCATATAAAATAAGGAATTGGAATAATTGTGCTTTATACAAAAAAATCATAACCACCACAAAAAGGGTGGGCCTCATGGACTCTTGCTAATATGAAAGAAATGAATTTATCAGGTAAGTTCTTACATAAATTATGTTTTCTTTCATGTAATTAGCAAGAGTCCATGAGCTAGTGACGTATGGGATAATGACTACCCAAGATGTGGATCTTTCCACGCAAGAGTCACTAGAGAGGGAGGGATAAAATAAAGACAGCCAATTCCTGCTGAAAATAATCCACACCCAAAATAAAGTTTAATGAAAACATAAGCAGAAGATTCAAACTGAAACCGCTGCCTGAAGTACTTTTCTACCAAAAACTGCTTCAGAAGAAGAAAACACATCAAAATGGTAGAATTTAGTAAAAGTATGCAAAGAGGACCAAGTTGCTGCTTTGCAAATCTGATCAACCGAAGCTTCATTCCTAAACGCCCAGGAAGTAGAAACTGACCTAGTAGAATGAGCTGTAATCCTTTGAGGCGGAGTTTTACCCGACTCAACATAGGCATGATGAATTAAAGATTTCAACCAAGATGCCAAAGAAATGGCAGAAGCTTTCTGGACTTTTCTAGAACCGGAAAAGATAACAAATAAACTAGAAGTCTTTCGAAAAGACTTAGTAGCTTCAACATAATATTTCAAAGCTCTAACAACATCCAAAGAATGCAACGATTTCTCCTTAGAATTCTTAGGATTAGGACATAATGAAGGAACCACAATTTCTCTACTAATGTTGTTGGAATTCACAACCTTAGGTAAAAATGCAAAAGAAGTTCGCAACACCGCCTTATCCTGATGAAAAATCAGAAAAGGAGACTCACAAGAAAGAGCAGATAATTCAGAGACTCTTCTGGCAGAAGAGATCGCCAAAAGGAACAAAACTTTCCAAGAAAGTAATTTAATGTCCAATGAAGGCATGGGTTCAAAAGGAGGAGCTTGAAGAGCCCCCAGAACCAAATTCAAACTCCAAGGAGGAGAAATTGACTTAATGACAGGTTTTATACGAACCAAAGCTTGTACAAAACAATGAATATCAGGAAGATTAGCAATCTTTCTGTGAAAAAGAACAGAAAGAGCAGAGATTTGTCCTTTCAAGGAACTTGCGGACAAACCTTTATCTAAACCATCCTGAAGAAACTGCAAAATTCTCGGAATTCTAAAAGAATGCCAAGAAAAATGATGAGAAAGACACCAAGAAATATAAGTCTTCCAGACTCTATAATATATCTCTCTAGATACAGATTTACGAGCCTGTAACATAGTATTAATCACAGAGTCAGAGAAACCTCTTTGACCAAGAATCAAGCGTTCAATCTCCATACCTTTAAATTTAAGGATTTGAGATCCTGATGGAAAAAAGGACCTTGCGACAGAAGGTCTGGTCTTAACGGAAGAGTCCACGGTTGGCAAGAGGCCATCCGGACAAGATCCGCATACCAAAACCTGTGAGGCCATGCCGGAGCTACCAGCAGAACAAACGAGCATTCCTTCAGAATCTTGGAGATTACTCTTGGAAGAAGAACTAGAGGCGGAAAGATATAGGCAGGATGATACTTCCAAGGAAGTGATAATGCATCCACTGCCTCCGCCTGAGGATCCCGGGATCTGGACAGATACCTGGGAAGTTTCTTGTTTAGATGAGACGCCATCAGATCTATTTCTGGAAGTTTCCACATTTGAACAATCTGAAGAAATACCTCTGGGTGAAGAGACCATTCGCCCGGATGCAACGTTTGGCGACTGAGATAATCCGCTTCCCAATTGTCTATACCTGGGATATGAACCACAGAGATTAGACAGGAGCTGGATTCCGCCCAAACCAGAATTCGAGATACTTCTTTCATAGCCAGAGGACTGTGAGTCCCTCCTTGATGATTGATGTATGCCACAGTTGTGACATTGTCTGTCTGAAAACAAATGAACGATTCTCTCTTCAGAAGAGGCCAAGACTGAAGAGCTCTGGAAATTGCACGGAGTTCCAAAATATTGATCGGTAATCTCACCTCCTGAGATTCCCAAACTCCTTGTGCCGTCAGAGATCCCCACACAGCTCCCCAACCTGTAAGACTTGCATCTGTTGATATTACAGTCCAGGTCGGAAGAACAAAAGAAGCCCCCTGAATTAAACAATGGTGATCTGTCCATCACGTCAGAGAGTGTCGTACAATCGGTTTTAAAGATATTAATTGAGATATCTTTGTGTAATCCCTGCACCATTGATTCAGCATACAGAGCTGAAGAGGTCGCATGTGAAAACGAGCAAAGGGGATCGCGTCCGATGCAGCAGTCATAAGACCTCGAATTTCCATGCATAAGGCTACCGAAGGGAATGATTGTGACTGAAGGTTTCGACAAGCTGAAATCAATTTTAGACGTCTATTGTCTGTCAAAGACAGAGTCATGGACACTGAATCTATCTGGAAACCCAGAAAGGTGACCCTTGTCTGAGGAATCAATGAACTTTTTAGTGAATTGATCCTCCAACCATGATCTTGAAGAAACAACACAAGTCGATTCGTATGAGATTCTGCTAAATGTAAAGACTGAGCAAGTACCAAGATATCGTCCAAATAAGGAAATACCACAATACCCTGTTCTCTGATTACAGACAGAAGGGCACCGAGAACCTTTGTAAAAATTCTTGGGGCTGTAGCTAGGCCAAACGGCAGAGCCACAAACTGGTAATGCTTGTCCAGGAAAGAGAATCTCAGGAACTGATAGTGATCTGGATGAATCGGAATATGTAGATATGCATCCTGTAAATCTATCGTGGACATATAATGCCCTTGCTGAACAAAAGGCAAGATAGTCCTTACAGTTACCATTTTGAATGTTGGTATCCTTACATAACGATTCAATATTTTTAGATCCAGAACTGGTCTGAAGGAATTCTCCTTCTTTGGTACAATGAAGAGATTCGAATAAAACCCCAGCCCCTGTTCCAGAACTGGAACTGGCATAATTACTCCAGCCAACTCTAGATCTGAAACACATTTCAGAAATGCTAGAGCTTTCACTGGATTTACTGGGACACGGGAAAGAAAAAATCTCTTTGCAGGAGGTCTTATCTTGAAACCAATTCTGTACCCTTCTGAAACAATGTTCTGAATCCAAAGATTGTGAACAGAATTGATCCAAATTTCTTTGAAAAAACGTAACCTGCCCCCTACCAGCTGAGCTGGAATGAGGGCCGCACCTTCATGTGGACTTAGAAGCTGGCTTTGCTTTTCTAGAAGGCTTGGATTTATTCCAGACTGGAGATGGTTTCCAAACTGAAACTGCTCCTGAGGAAGAAGGATCAGGCTTTTGTTCTTTGTTGAAACGAAAGGAACGAAAATGATTATTAGCCCTGTTTTTACCCTTAGATTTTTTATCCTGTGGTAAAAAAGTTCCTTTCCCACCAGTAACAGTTGAGATAATAGAATCCAACTGAGAACCAAATAATTTGTTACCCTGGAAAGAAATGGAAAGTAGAGTCGATTTAGAAGACATATCAGCATTCCAAGTTTTAAGCCATAAAGCTCTTCTAGCTAAAATAGCTAGAGACATAAACCTGACATCAACTCTGATAATATCAAAAATGGCATCACAGATAAAATTATTAGCATGTTGCAGAAGAATAATAATATTATGAGAATCATGATCTGTTACTTGTTGCGCTAAAGTTTCCAACCAAAAAGTTGAAGCTGCAGCAACATCAGCCAATGATATAGCAGGTCTAAGAAGATTACCTGAACACAGATAAGCTTTTCTTAGAAAGGATTCAATTTTCCTATCTAAAGGATCCTTAAACGAAGTACCATCTGACATAGGAATAGTAGTACGTTTAGCAAGGGTAGAAATAGCCCCATCAACTTTAGGGATTTTGTCCCAAAATTCTAATCTATCAGACGGCACAGGATATAATTGCTTAAAACGTTTAGAAGGAGTAAATGAATTACCCAAATTATTCCATTCTCTGGAAATTACTTCAGAAATAGCACCAGGAACAGGAAAAACTTCTGGAATAACCACAGGAGATTTAAAGACCTTATCTAATCGTTTAGATTTAGTATCAAGAGGACCAGAATCCTCAATTTCTAAAGCAATTAGTACTTCTTTAAGTAAAGAACGAATAAATTCCATTTTAAATAAATATGAAGATTTATCAGCATCAACCTCTGAGACCGAGTCCTCTGAACCAGAAGAGTCATTAGAATCAGAATGATGATGTTCATTTAAAAATTCATCTGTATAAAGAGAAGTTTTAAAAGATTTTTTATGTTTACTAGAAGGAGGAATAACAGACATAGCCTTCTTAATGGATTCAGAAACAAAATCTCTTATGTTATCAGGAACACTCTGAACATTAGATGTTGATGGAACTGCAACAGGTAATGGTACATTACTAAAGGAAATATTATCTGCATTAACAAGTTTGTCATGACAATTAGTACAAACAACAGCTGGAGGAACAGCTACCAAAAGTTTACAGCAGATACACTTAGCTTTGGTAGTTCCAGCACCAGACAGCGATTTTCCTGAAGTATCTTCTGACTCAGATGCAACGTGAGACATCTTGCAATATGTAAGAGAAAAAACAACATATAAAGCAAAATTGATCAAATTCCTTAAATGACAGTTTCAGGAATGGGAAAAAATGCCAAGGAACAAGCTTCTAGCAACCAGAAGCAATGAAAAATGAGACTTAAATAATGTGGAGACAAAAGCGACGCCCATATTTTTGTTAGCGCCAAATAAGACGCCCACATTATTTGGCGCCTAAATGCTTTTGGCGCCAAAAATGACGCCACATCCGGAACGCCAACATTTTTGGCGCAAAAGGACGTCAAAAAAATGACGCAACTTCCGGCGACACGTATGACGCCGGAAACAGAAAAGATTTTTTGCGCCAAAAAAGTCTGCGCCAAGAATGACGCAATAAAACGAAGCATTTTCAGCCCCCGCGAGCCTAACAGCCCACAGGGAAAAAGTCAAATTTTTAAGGTAAGAAAAAATGATTGATTCAAATGCATTATCCTAAATATGAAACTGACTGTCTGAAAATAAGGAATGTTGAACATCCTGAGTCAAGGCAAATAAATGTTTGAATACATATATTTAGAACTTTATAAAAAAGTGCCCAACCATAGCTTAGAGTGTCACAGAAAATAAGACTTACTTACCCCAGGACACTCATCTACATGTTTGTAGAAAGCCAAACCAGTACTGAAACGAAAATCAGCAGAGGTAATGGTATATATAAGAGTATATCGTCGATCTGAAAAGGGAGGTAAGAGATGAATCTCTACGACCGATAACAGAGAACCTATGAAATAGACCCCGTAGAAGGAGATCATTGCATTCAAATAGGCAATACTCTCCTCACATCCCTCTGACATTCACTGCACGCTGAGAGGAAAACCGGGCTCCAACCTGCTGCGGAGCGCATATCAACGTAGAATCTAGCACAAACTTACTTCACCACCTCCATAGGAGGCAAAGTTTGTAAAACTGATTTGTGGGTGTGGTGAGGGGTGTATTTATAGGCATTTTGAGGTTTGGGAAACTTTGCCCCTCCTGGTAGGAATGTATATCCCATACGTCACTAGCTCATGGACTCTTGCTAATTACATGAAAGAAATATATATTTTGTAATATTTGTTCTCACTCGTAAGGTAGAATGATGGGGATTGATTGATAGGTTAGTAAGACTGAGCTTTTGTTTATGATTGGATGGTGTTTGAAGGCTGGGCGCACTAAGTATTAGAATAGTATGAATGGGAGTACATGTGATGTCCCATAAGAAGGGGCGGACTTTGCGGGTCATCGCAGGAGTGGATAGTTTATGACCACTTTTTGAGTGATCAGTATTATTTGTTTTGAAATACGAGGTCTGTGCTATATGAAGGTCCCCCATTGGAGTATAGCTGACTTTAGGAACGTAGGAATGAATACAAATCCCTCTGGTGAATGCTGATTACGTAGCGATCAGGGGTGGTCAAATGACATATGCGAAAGCCGATAGCTCCTAATTTCTGTCACTCTGACATAGGGGAATTTGTGTGGTTGAGAGGAGGGGGTGTGTCATCCAATCATAGAGACACACATTAAACAGGTAGCGTAACCTATTGTTTATGTAACCGGCTTCTTGCTTTATCGATCTTATGAAGGGAAGTGTGTTTATACTGAGGTTAGTAAAGTTACATACACTATCACGGTCAACAGGCCTGGTTGTATTGTATAAGGGACTTTGCAATTAATATTATACAACATGTTAATAAACATCTGAGGTGTTTACATAATCTAGTTTATACATGGAAGGCTGATAAGCTACACACATTGGGGAACGATGTATCTTATTATTGTAATGTATGTTTATAAATCTAGTATGAATATTTTCTTGCAACAAATTGGTTTGGTATATGAAGGGTTAAGAAGATCAATTTAAGCTGACAACAGCTGGGCTTAGGGGTGTTACTTTACCACTGTGTTTTCATTGGTTATGTGTAGTATATAGGTGTAAGCTCTCAGTCAGGTGTTAGATGCCTGAGGAAACAGCGTGCAAGCTGAGAAACTAGTTGCACTTTTTAATTACATAGTGGATACTTATTGTACACTGTGTTTTAACTTTGATTTTATTAAAAGTGAGATTTATATATCACTTGACTGAGAGCCTGTTCTTTCCTGGTGGGAGACTACACCCCGGACGAAGGTGTGTGAAAGCCTAAGGACAGTGAGCTGGGACACTGAGAGATCCCAGTAGGTGTTACTAAGCACGAGTGAGTGCTGCCCCGCTTGTGAGTATATTTCCATTGCCTTTTGTGAAGCACATTGCCTATACTATATCACACTAGGAGGCGCCCTTCTTTGCTTTGTTTTACCATCACAGACTTCCATTTGACTTTCTTCTGGGAAGGAGCTGCCGTGATTCAAGGTTAAAGACACCAACAAACCTGACTGGAATTTCTATCATCAGAGACTGTTCAATCCATGGACTGATAAGTTATAGCATATTATATGCACCAATTATTGTGTCATTCATACCACTGTATTATATAATATTACTCTCATCAATTGTTATTCTGTTTTTCCTACCTTTGGTAGTCCACTTTTGTGCCCGCTATAGTGGTGTCAAGGAACGGTCACCAGTTTGTTTTTGAGTAGGTTGTAACAAGGAACCCTGGTGAATAAATAATTTCTTTAGAAGACCCTCTAACTTTTTATCCATAGGGTCTTTGAAAGCACAACTGTCCTCAATACGTATAGTTGTACGCTTAGCTAGAGTAGATATTGCTCCCTCCACCGCTTGCCAAGAGTCCTTGATGGTGTCTGATATAGGGAACATTTTCTTAAAATTAGGATGGGGAGAGAACGGTATGCCTGGTCTTTCCCATTCCTTTTTAACAATTTCCTAAATTCTTTTAGGAACTGGAAAAACATCAGTGTAAGTAGGTACTTCTAGATATTTATCCATCTTACACAATTTTTCTGGAGGAATTGTAATAGGTTCACAATCATCCAGAGTCGCTAGGACCTCCCTGAGCAACAGGCGAAGGTGTTCAAGTTTAAATTTAAAGGATGCTAAGTCCGTATCTGACTGAGGTAACACATTCCCTGAATCTGAAAGTTCTCCCTCAGACAATAATTCCCTGACCCCCAATTCAGAGCATTGTGAGGGTACATCGGAAATGGCTACTAAAGCATCAGAGGGTTCAGTATTTACATTAATACCTGGCCTACTGCGTTTACCATGCAAACCTGGCAGTTTAGATAATACCTCAGTGAGGGTAGTTGACATAACTGCAGCCATATCTTGCAGAGTAAAAGAATTAGACGCACTAGAGGTACTAGGCGTCGCTTGTGTGGGTGTTAAAGGTTGTGACACTTGGGGAGAATTAGATGGCATATCCTGATTCTCTTCAGACTGAGAATCATCCTTAGACACACTTTCATTTCCTAAAATATGTTCTTTACAGTGTAAGGCTCTATCAGTACAAGAGGTACACAATGTAAGTGGGGGTTCCACAATGGCTTCTAAACACATAGAGCAATGAGATTCCTCAATGTCAGACATGTTAAACAAAGTAGTAATAACCACAACAGTTGGTAAACACTGTATTTATTGAAAAAAAACTATTTTGCAAAAAAACGAGTACTGTGCCTTTAAGAAATAAAAGCACACAATTTTTTCCCAAACACGCTTAAAAATGTCTATGAACGTTTAAAACCCATGTATGGATATATAATGTTGCCAAAAATTATTGCATCCACATGCAACGACTGAATTTACTCTCTACAGGAACATTAATTAAAAAAAATAATAACATTTTCTAAAGAATGACCAGCTCTGCTGTGGCGCCTACCTGCCCCCTAGAGAACTGCCAAATGAATCTACACCAATCCGGATAGTGAAAAACACAGATAGGGCCCAACCGGAGCTAATGTCTGCTGTCTCCTTCAGAGTAAACTGCGCATCTGAGGTGCGAAAATAGGCCCCGCCCACAATGGAAATCGCATTAAGAAATTCAGCTACCGCATGGGAAGCGGTTATAAACAGCCAAGTGGTCCCCAAACAAAATAAAATCTCTTTTACTGTTGTCCTTCATAAATAAACTTATGAAAAAAAAGGTCCCAGTGTCAATGTATATGCTGCTTATGAAATGTGCTGCAATAATGTAAGAAAGAAAAACACCCAGTAGGACAGTAACTCCCCTTTACATTTAGGACTGGAGAAATTAAAACTATCATTTTATCACCACTATCACTTTACCCTTCCTATTACTAGCATAGGCAAAGAGAATGACTGGGGGGAGGAGTCAAGGGAGGAGCTATATAACAGCTCTGCTGTGGTGCTCTTTGCCACTTCCTGTTAGCAGGAGGATAATATCCCACAAGGATGAATCCGTGGACTCGTCATATCTTTGTAAAAGAAAATAAAAAAAAGGTTAGGGTGATTTGGCCCCCTGTAGTGGTGTTACTGGGGGGTCAGGACGGACACTAGCACCACTCGGCATAATGGCTGCATCCCATGTGCCCCCCAACTGTGATTAGCTCTTGTTTTCCCAACACACATTGCGCAGGCTCTGCCCCTGGCCCACTCATGGCAGCCTGACTCTGTCTACAACATACCCTACCCACGGATGCCCTGTCTACAGCTAAAGATTGCCCGGCCCCGCCAACTGTTCACCCTACACCACGCCCTCCAGTCACGGTCTAAACCATAGTAACAGTGGAAGTGTCCCCTTATAACAATTTTCTGGATACACCACTGGCCCCCTGTACCATGCGACACCCATCAGCCAATCGCAGACTTATATACATATACACTATGAACCTGCTCACTAGTAGCTGGTGCCTCTGATTGTGTGCTTATAAAAACCACAAAAACAAAAAACAAACTTGATGATGGATGCACAAAGTCCCTTAAAACTGTATGACCTACCTGAATCTTGAAAGTTTATTTTGACTTTAGTGTCCCTTTAAACATATGGAAGCCATATACAGAAGAGTTATAACGGTTAGGTAATAATATTCTATAGACAATAGATATATTAATTTAAAAGGTGAGATTGTTTAGCGAGGAAACTTGTTTTTTTTCAGTGTCTAACCTAAATCCAGATGTTTGTGTGTGATTAGAAAGTTTAGCTGGTAAAAGGTTATTTTTTTAACAAAACTATTAAAATTATTTTTAAAACTCCAAAATTTGTATTGTTCTGTTACAAACATAATATTAATATCCATGGTATAAAGTTATTGTTCTACCTGGAGTTGATGTCTACCATCTTATAAGACAAAATAATATATATATATATTCTTAAGGTGCTTGCAAATAAAATGTATAGGGAATCTACTCTATGCAGCTGATACAACACAGATTAGAATAAATCATAACACTTAGCAAGAGCTTCTCCGGAGATGTTATATGTTAAAGACAGAATCATTACTCTGGTGAGAGTCACTGATATGCTTTGCTAAGCTAAAAATATGTTTGGAGCTTTTTGTAGATAAGATGACAACAATCTTTTGTTGGCTACAGAATGTGTAAGAGTCATAGCCTCTTTGGAAGTATTTATTAGACACAATTTTAACTGCGTTCAGCGTAAAATCTCTATAATTTTAAATATGTAGTTGAAGATAGGCTGGTGCCCAGAGATTTACTGCTGACCTGGAAAGATGTTTACACTAACCAGAAATTGCTGGAGGGTAGCTTTCTTATCTTGTTATTTGACAAGAATGGCTTAGGCATGAATTTGATGGAGCCTAAGCATCTAAACAACCTAACTTACTTGGAAAAAAGAGGAAGACAGCACTATACTGTCTAACTTATAAAACACAATTGTGCCTAGAACCTAAGGCCTAGATTTGGAGTTTGGCGGTAGCCGTGAAAACCAGCGTTAGAGGCTCCTAACGCTGGTTTTAGGCTACCGCCGGTATTTGGAGTCACTCAAAAAAGGGTCTAACGCTCACTTTTCAGCCGCAACTTTTCCATACCGCAGATCCCCTTACGTCATTTGCGTATCCTATCTTTTCAATGGGATCTTTCTAACTCCGGTATTTAGAGTCGTGTCTGAAGTGAGCGTTAGAAATCTAACGACAAAACTCCAGCCGCAGAAAAAAGTCAGTAGTTAAGAGCTTTCTGGGCTAATGCCGGTTCATAAAGCTCTTAACTACTGTGCTCTAAAGTACACTAACACCCATAAACTACCTATGTACCCCTAAACCAAGGTCCCCCCCACATCGCCGCCACTCGATTAAAAATTTTTTAACCCCTAATCTGCCGACCGCCACCTACGTTATACTTATGTACCCCTAATCTGCTGCCCCTAACACCGCCGACCCCTGTATTATATTTATTAACCCCTAACCTGCCCCCCTCAACGTCGCCGCCAGCTACCTACAATAATTAACCAATAATATGCCGACCGCAAAACGCCGCCACCTACATTATAGCTATGTACCCCTAATCTGCTGCCCCTAACACCGCCGATCCCTATATTATATTTATTAACCCCTAATCTGCCGCCCTCAACGTCGCCTCCACCTGCCTACACTTATTAACCCCTAATCTGCCGACCGGACCGCACCGCTATTATAATAAAGTTATTAACCCCTAATCCGCCTCACTAACCCTATAATAAATAGTATTAACCCCTAATCTGCCCTACCTAACATCGCCGACACCTAACTTCAAACATTAACCCCTAATCTGCCGACCGGAGCTCACCGCTATTCTAATAAATGTATTAACCCCTAAAGCTAAGTCTAACCCTAACACTAACACCCCCCTAAGTTAAATATAATTTAAATCTAACGAAATTAATTAACTCTTATTAAATAAATTATTCCTATTTAAAGCTAAATACTTACCTGTTAAATAAATCCTAATATAGCTACAATATAAATTATAATTATATTATAGCTATTTTAGGATTTATATTTATTTTACAGGTAACTTTGTATTTATTTTAACCAGGTACAATAGCTATTAAATAGTTAAGAACTATTTAATAGGTACCTAGTTAAAATAATTACAAATTTACCTGTAAAATAAATCCTAACCTAAGTTACAATTAAACCTAACACTACACTAGCAATAAATAAATTAAATAAAATACCTACAATTACCTACAATTAAACCTAACACTACACTATCAATAAATTAATTAAATACAATACCTACAAATAACTACAATGAAATAAACTAACTAAAGTACAAAAAATAAAAAAGAACTAAGTTACAAAAAATAAAAAAATATTTACAAACATAAGAAAAATATTAAAATTTTAAACTAATTACACCTACTCTAAGCCCCCTAATAAAATAACAAAGCCCCCCAAAATAAAAAAAATGCCCTACCCTATTCTAAATTACTAAAGTTCAAAGCTCTTTTACCTTACCAGCCCTGAACAGGGCCCTTTGCGGGGCATGCCCCAAGAAGTTCAGCTCTTTTGCCTGTAAAAAAAAACATACAATACCCCCCCCAACATTACAACCCACCACCCACATACCCCTAATCTAACCCAAACCCCCCCCGTTAAATAAACCTAACACTAAGCCCCTGAAGATCTTCCTACCTTATCTTCACCATACCAGGTTCACCGATCGGTCCAGAAGAGCTCCTCCGATATCCTGATCCAAGCCCAAGCGGGGGGCTGAAGAGGTCCATGATCCGGCTGAAGTCATCATCCAAGCGGGAGCTGAAGAGGTCCATGATCCGGCTGAAGTCTTCATCCAAGCGGGAGCTGAAGAGGTCCATGATCCGGATGAAGTCTTCTATCAACGGCATCTTCAATCTTCTTTCTTCGGGAGCCATCATCTTCCATCCGACGCGGAACATCCTCTTCTCCCGACGCCTACTAGCCGAATGACGGTTCCTTTAAATGACGTCATCCAAGATGGCGTCCCTCGAATTCCGATTGGCTGATAGGATTCTATCAGCCAATCGGAATTAAGGTAGGACAATTCTGATTGGCTGATGGAATCAGCCAATCAGAATCAAGTTCAATCCGATTGGCTGATCCGATCAGCCAATCAGATTGAGCTCGAATTCTATTGGCTGTTCCGTGTTAGGTGCAGACGTAGGAAGTGTTTCCCCATAGCAAACAATGGGGCTGCGTTAGGAGCTGAACGCGGCTTTTTTGCAGGTGTTAGGTTTTTTTTCAGCTCAAACAGCCCCATTGTTTCCTATGGGGGAATCGTGCACGAGCACGTTTTTGAGGCTGGCCGCGTCCGTAAGCAACTCTGGTATCGAGAGTTGCAGTGGCGTTAAATATGCTCTACGCTCCTTTTTTGGAGCCTAACGCAGCCATTCTGTGGACTCTCAATACCAGAGTTATTTTAAAGGTGCGGCCAGAAAAAAGCCAGCGTTAGATACGCGGGTCGTTACCGACAAAACTCTAAATCTAGCCGTAAGTTTTTTTTTTTTTTGCTATATTATATTTTCTTTTTCAAAATATAAAAAAAAGAAACTCTTAAACTTATTCTTAAAGGGATATGAAATTTTGATTTGGACAGAGCATAACTTTTATTATTATTATTATTATTATTATTACTATCGGTTATTTGCCAACAGATTCTGCAGCGCTATAGACAAAGGGGGAGTACAACAAAACATTTATAGGGATCAAATGGGTAGAGGGCCCTGCCAAGAGTTGTAATCAGCTCTTAGGAAGGTGATCCACAAACAGCTGGTCTCTTATGCTTACAGGCTAAGGGGGTTCAGGGGATAGCAATGGAGGAGAGGAACTGGTATAAAGTAAGGTTAGCATAGGTTGTATGCATCCCTGAACAGTAGAGTCTTTAGGGAGCGCTTGAAGCTTTCAAAACAAGGGGAGAGTCTTGTGGGGCGAGGCAGAGAGTTCCACAAGATGGGAGCCAGTCTGGAGAAGTCCTGTAAATGGGAGTGCAATGAGGTAACCAGAGAGGAGGAGGTCATGAGCAGAGCGAAGGGGATGGGAGGGAGAGTATCTGGAGACAAGGTCTGAGATATAGGGGGGAGCAGTGCAGTTGAGGGCTTTGTATGTCAGAATGAGAATTTTATGTTTGATCCTAGAGGCAAGAGGAAGCCAGTGAAGGTATTGGCAGAGAGGAGCAGCAGATGAAGAGCGACGTGTAAGGAAGATGAGTCTGGCAGAGGCATTCATTATGGATTGTAAAGGAGCTAGGCGGCAGGTGGGGAGACCAGAGAGGACAGAGTTGCAGTAATCAAAGCGGGAAAGAATGAGAGAGTGGATTAAAATCTTAGTTGTTTCTTGTGTAAGGAAGTGTCTAATTGTATAGATATTTTTAAGGTGGAAGCAGCAGGCTTTAGCCAAGGACTGAATGTGAGGAGTGAAAGAAAGATCTGAGTCAAATGTGACCCCGAGACATTGGGCATGCGGGGTAGGGGTAATGATGGAGGGTGGTCAACAGTGTCTAAGGCTGCGGACAGATCAAGGAGGATAAGCAGAGATAAGTAGCCTTTTGATTTTTCTGTAAGTAGGTAGTTGGTAACCTTAACAATAACTGTCTCTGTGGAGTGATGGGCGTGCATATACTAGTTTTTCGAGAAGCTTTGAGGCAAGAGGGAGGAGGGAAATAGGGCAGTAGTTGGATGGCGAGGTAGGATCAAGGGAAGGTTTTTTGAGGATAGGTGTGACCAGTGCATGTTTCAACGATGAGGGAAATATACCGGTGCTGAGGGAGAGGTTGAAAATGTGAGTTAGTATAGGGGTAAGGGTAGCAGAAAGGGAGGGGAGTAGCTGTGAGGGGATAGGGTCAAGGGGACAAGTAGTGAGGTGAGAGCGAAGTATAAGTGCCGAAACTTCTTCCTCAGTAACAGGAGAGAATGAGCTAAGTTTAAGGTTATGTGGGTTGTGGTTGAGTGAGAGCATTTGAGGGGGGGGAGAGAATGGAATTATGTTGAGAGCTGATCTCATTTCTGATGGAGTCAATTTTGTTATTTAAGTGGCTGAAAAAGTCTTGAGCTGACAGAGAAGTTGTATTAGGAGGTGGGGGAGGGCGGAGAGAGTATTGAAAGTGGAGAACAGACTTTTGGGATTGAAGAAAGATTAGAGATAAGAGTAGAGAAGTAATGTTGCTTATGGAGATTAAGGGCAGAATAGTAGGAGTTCAAGATGAATTTGTAATGAAGAAAATCAGCTGAACTCCGAGATTTTCTCCAGTGCCGTTCAGCAGTACGGGAACATCTGCGTAGGTACCGTGTCAGGGCTGAGGATGAGTGTGTGATTTCCGAGCAATGGTAAGAGGGCCGAGATTGTCAAGGATGGATATAAGGGTGGAATTATAGGGGCAGATAGATTGTTCAGGGCAGGAAAAGGAGGAGAAGGATGAGAGGAGAGGTTTGAGGGAATTAGTAAGCTATTGCTGATCTAAAGACATAATGCTTCTGTGAAGTTTGGTGTGAGGAGTAGAAGGAGGGAGAGTTTTAGGGAGGGATGATATGTTGCAAGTAAGGAGATGGTGGTCAGAAAGAGGAAAGGGTAATTTGTGAAGTTTTAAATAGTGCATCGATAGCTAAAGATCAGGTCAAGGGAGTGACTGTCTTTGTGAGTGGGAGAATCAGTCCATTGTGAGGAAGTGAGTTGAAGTTGTTTTGCAAATGAGGCAGTGGGATTGTCAAGAGGGATGTTGAAGTCGCCAAGAATGAGGACAGGGATGTCTGAGGAAAGGAAATAATGTAGCCAGGCAGCTAAGTGATCTAGAAATTGAGTTGAGGAGCTAGGGGGTCGGTATATGACTGCAACACGTACAGAGAGAGGGAAGAATAAGTGAATCATGTGGGTTTCGAATGAGGGAAATGTGAGGGAAGAGATGGGATGTATTTGTTGAAAGGTGCAACGAGAGGAAAGTAAAATACCTACACCACCTCCTTGTCTATTACCAGACCTAGGAGTGTGGCTGAAGTGGAGACCCCCATGTGACAGAGCAGCAGTGGATGCTGTGTCTAGGGGAGAGATTCAGGTTTTAGGGACATTTAAAAAAGTTTCCAATTTACTTCTATTATCAAATTTGCTTCGTTCTCATTATATTCTTTGTTGAAGTGATACCTAGGTATCTGGAGCACTACCTGGTAGGAAATAGTGCTGCCATCTAGTGCTCTTGAAATAAATAACATTCTTGCAAAATTGCTGCCATAGAATGCTCCAGAAATAGGCCGGCTAAGCATAGTATTTTGCTTTTCAAAAAAGATACTAAGAGAACGAAGAAAATTTGATAATACAAGTAAATTAGAAAGTTGTTTGAAATTGCATGCTCCATCTGAATCGTGAAAGAAAAGTATTGTGTTTCATATCCTTTTAAACATTAATAAAGTCTGTCATAGTTTAAAGGGACATTCTACTCATATGCTAAATAACTTTAAATTGATGCAGCATAACTGTAAAACGCTGACAGGAAAATATCACCTGGACATCTCAAGTTCTGTTTGACGTATAATAAAGGAGTAATTAGTTTGGCTAATACCAATCTGCAATATAGGCAAACTCATTTTAACTAAGATAAAATTATGAATTTCCAATAGTGTACAATAATATACTGTGGCTCTTGAGTATATTTAAATCAAGTTCATCAAATAAAGTTGTATAAAGTGGTCTAAAGTTCATTTTGTGTGAAACTGAAAATACAATTAGTATTATTTGCTGTTGATTTCAAAACAATTTAAATATAGCACTAAAGGGATCTATGTTTTAGTGCTTGAAATTAAGACTAGGAACCATATAGTTGGTAT
Organism: Bombina bombina; assembly: GCF_027579735.1. Lineage (NCBI taxonomy): Eukaryota > Metazoa > Chordata > Amphibia > Anura > Bombinatoridae > Bombina > Bombina bombina. The sequence goes on along the minus strand of NC_069501.1, from coordinate 1,189,473,070 downwards.
GAAAAAAAAAAACCTGTTAAACTTGCTAGGGGAATTTCTAAGCACTGCTTGATAATCAAATAAATAACAGGACATATAAATCACAAAGTGAAGAAGACACTTATACCAATCCTTGTAGACTCAGATCCCAATAGCTTGAAAACATGCCAGAATAGTTGAATGAAAAATTAAGAGTCTGTGCTAAATTATCATAGTGACTAGCAAAAGTTCATCTCAGTCTTCCCTGAAATTAAATTATTTATTTAAGGTAGAAGGAAAGAGAGTGAAAGAGAGAGAGACAGACAGAATGAGAGAGAGGCAAAGACAAAAAGAGAAAGATTGAGAAAGAACAAGAGCGAGAGAAAGAAAGAGAGAGAGAGAGAGAGAGAGAGAGAGAGAGAGAGAGAAAAGAAAGATAGTGAGTGAAGTGTGGTATCTTAAGAAGAACATCTTGCTTAGAGTTTTTGAGAAACACTTTTGTATGGGCCACACACAGCACTGTTTCTTCATATAAAAGATCTGTATTTAGGTGACAAAGGTAAAAACAGCAACGTTTTGGGTCCACCTGACCCTTAGTCATGACCACTAAATAAAGATACCTTTTATATGAAAAAACAGTGCTGACGCCAATTCTGTTCACTTTTTGATTATATTTGAGAGGAACTGCAGGACCCTCTGGCGTGCGTGCACTTCTACTTGACAAAACTGACTGTTTAGTTACAGATTGGTGCTGGGCCTATCACAATATATATATATATATATATATATATATATATATATATATATATGTACACATACATACATATGTTTATATATTTATGAATAAATAGGCTATGTGAAGAACATTGGAATGTGAAATATTAATATTTTCATGTCAGGGTAGCGCACTTGAGAATATGTGATCATGTTTGCGCGCAAGTAGGATGTTTTTTTACCACTTTTTGCTCTATTGATGTCTATGGGGGAATAGGTTATTGCGTGCACAATATTGTAAGTTTGGCTTTTTACGCTCGTCGGGTTGCTCACAGTTTACTTACAACTTGTAATATGAGCACAACCCGAAGCACGTAAAAAGCAGGGTTAGCGCACGAGCGTGAGCGTTCAATAACTCTCCCCTTGTAATCTGGCCCTAAATACGTTTTATAAGCATAGTATTGAGGTTATTCCCCACCTGCTTCTAGGGGCATAATGAGTGTTGCCATGTTAATATATATATTTTCACTGCATTTCATTACTGATGTGTTTAAACGTGCATCAACTCTCCTTCATATGCCTGCAGCAGGCGCGCGCAGTTAGGGGAGGCAGAGCCTCACCTGTAATGAAAATAAAAAATAAAATAATGTAAAACTGAAATGAAAATAATAAGAAAAGCAGCAAGAAGCTCAGCCTCCCTTGATTGTGTAACTGCTTAGATTGTGCTGGGTGTAGCGTGGACCTACTGTCTGCAGGTCAGGTGTCAAATGACATAATTCGGACAATCATGAAATGCCCCAGGTGAGGCAACAATCATATCTGTCTCTTGGGAGGGGGGTGTCTTAAGCCAGTGTTAGTGTAATAGAAGCACTGTGGATGGGAACTACTTAGAAGAGGGTACTCTTGGCAGCAGACTCCCAAAGGAGCATTGAGAGCCAATAGCTGATAAAGCCTACCATTCCCAAGGCTGCCTAGCCTGCTACTTCTGGTTTCTCATGCCTCGGGAACAAGCTTAAGCCTTCACCCAGTCTACTCTGCACTGCAGGTAAGGGGCTCTGGCTCTTGGGGACTTGTCCCTCTCTGCTCCACTCTCCAGACCATCTCTCCATCCTTTACTTCCTCTCTCTCCCTCATGATTAACGGCATGTAACTCACTGTCAGTGCCAGTCTAGAATACAGGTCAAGGGTAAATATTGTGACACTGCTGTCTTTTCCTATCCTGAGAAAGAGAGAGAGGAAGTGAGGGCTGATCTCAGCTTTCCCAACCCCCTTATTTTGTGGCTGTTGGCTGACTGTCCCTACTCCCAGGGGAGTCTTCTTGTCATCAGTCTTCCCACTTGCTCTTCCATAATTTTTAGTTAGGAAGTGTGGCAATTTTTTTTATGGGAATTATTTTTTTACAGTTTGAACTGATGCCCGCTACTTAAAATTCATGTGTTAAATAAATAGTGTGCATTAGTGCAGACTGCTACCATTGTAAAAACAAAAAACCTATGTAATTAAGAGTGACAGATGAACTGAGGATGTACTTGACCTGTCTTGCCCGGCCCAGCTCAGTGCATTTAATGCTTGCATAACCTCTGCCTCCCCCTGGCATTATGTGCTGCTGCTGCTGTCAGCCAATAGGCAGACAGCACAGTTAGATAAATCAGGGAAGAGGGGATGCAGTTGCAGCTTGCAGGAGGAAGAGCTTATTAACATTTAGCTCTGAGGCTGTATGATTTGCTGAGGGGCTGGTGAATTTAAGCAACCTCTATCGGGTTAATATGTGTGTTTATCTGGCTTTTATACTAGCCAGTGCCTCACCAGTCACTGACCTCACCGCATGTCACCGGCCTGCAGTGTAACCTAGGTTCCAAAATGGTAGAACCCATGATTAGAGGGAAGTGCATAAAATGTTTTTAGTGTTTAATGTCCCTTTAATTGTTTCAGAAAACAATAGGGGGTTGTAATTTTTAACACCTTTAGGCAGCAATATCATCCATAATTGTTATTTAGAACCCATGTTATGTGGTAGTGCAATGGCCCACAAAGAGGTTAAATACATAGTTAAATGTATCTCCGTTGTAGCAATGCACTACTAATTACAAGTTAAACATTTCCACACTTCCACTGAGCCAACCAGGAGAGTAAATGAGAATAACCATTGGTCATGTTCAGCTCAGGTTAAGCAGTGTTTTGCTGCTCCAAAGCCGACTTTAACAATAAGTTATCCTTTTTCCTGGGTTACAGGCAAGTGATCGAATTATTTAAAAAAATGCTCTAACACAACTGAGCATTTTTATTGTGGCTTAATGTCTCTTTTTTGTATAAGGAGATCATGTTTAAAAAATGTTTTTCATTATTCTCAAAACAATAAAAATAATAATAATAATCAACATCATAGTTAACCTAAGGCAGTAAAATCACCATGGTTTGATCCTGTAACCTGTTTAAATTTTGATCAGATGTAAGAGGCTACATGTCTCTGTACAGGATTTGAAAATGGACAGCATGAAACCTAAACCACACTACTAAATTATTCAGCTGTTGTTACCAGCACAAGGATCTGTAAAACCCTATGATATTAATTACCGGGTCTCATTGTCATGTTCACTTTCAATTTGAAAAAAGCTGTATATTCTGTAAATACACACGTTAACCACTTTACCGTTTTCACTTCCTGGGTAATTCTTTATATCTTCCATTGTCATTCTTTCCCATTTCCCATTGTTATTGTGAGAATGCAACACAGGTTTTGACAGAAATGTGCTCTAATAGCGTTTAGCAATCACTAGCCATAAAAAATGAACAGAATCTAATTAAACTTTATTCAGCTATAAACATCCAGACTCTGACCTCTCTCTGCACAAGCCATATATACACTGTTCCTCTTCACTAATCTGAAAAAGTTCCTCTTCAATCTGCTCCATACTCACACATTAATCTAATCGAAAACCAGTCAGGCTTGATTCTTCTATAAGCTGCTTAAGAAAATCATCCAAGAACCCACCACCATCCCAAATTTACAGTGTTACACTATTCAATAGTCATCACAAAATGCCCTTATTGGTTGATTGATTCTTGTGTCATCCAGCAAATAAGCAAGCTTTACTTTTTGTTCTAGACAATCACAAACCCCTTTAAAAACATAAATTTAACCCCCCAAAAAAATTATGTTGTAGATGGCTTGTAGCAGTAGCACTAGCAACTACTTTAACTTTAAGATGATGTCAGGCTGCTCCTCTGCTACCCTGAAGATGTTTCCCATAGGAATTAAGAGGATACAAATTTACAATTAGTAAACAAATAATGCTACAGACTCCTTGAAGAACATCCAAGTTCTCACTCATATCCTGAGCAATGGGATGAACTCAACCACTCCCTTTGTTTGATAGATGTTCTATCTGTAATGCAGATCATTGCTCCATATATATATATATATATATATATATATATATATAATGCACACCCAAATAGGGCTAGATCACAAGTGGAGCGCTAAATTATTATGCGCCTGCAAACAGGAAAATTTGCATCTTTGCAAAACTTGTGTATTTATATGAAAAAAATGTGTCTAGTAACTTTCAGTGGTAGCTTTTACTGTGGACATGTGACCTGCATTCAACCGTCACACCTGCTCAGAGACCGCATATTGTGTCTGCGATTTTTCAGAACATGTTCCTGCCAGCTATTTGAGCTTACATTCATAACTTTTACTAGAAACATTTTTCAGTTTTATTGTCCCTTTAAATTAGAGAAATGTGCATAGGTTGACATAGAGGAGCTTGTTCATATCTCTCCCTGATTGGCCACAGCAAAGAAAGTACGACAGAAAACTATAAAGCCATTTGAATCTTGTTTAACATATTTACAGTTTAAAATAGGTTTAAAATATGTTAAAAATGCAGTGAATAATTGCTGATGCATTAATAAAAGAATGGCTTAAAGGGACATAAAACCCAAATGTTTTCTTTCATGATTTAGAAATGTTAAATTTCTAATTTACTTCTATTATCGAATTTGCTTCATTCTCTTGATATCCTTTGCTGAAAAGCATATCTAGATAGGCTCAGTAGCTGCTGATTGGTGGCTTCACATAGATGCATTGTGCTCACTCATGTGCATTGATATTTCTTTAACAACTGATATCTAAAGAATGAGGCAAATGAGATAATAGAAGTAAATTGGGATGATGTTTAAAATTGTATTCTCTATCTGGATCATAAAAGAAACATTTTGGGTTTAGTGGCCCTTTTAATGTCCTTTTACACACACTGCACATTTCCTGTGCTATTTGCATACAACAAAGTTATTCCTTAGAGCAGTGCCCAAACTCATTTATAGATCGGTTATTATTTACCCTGATCGGTTACACTCAGAGAAGATAAGACAAAGGGGCCAAATTATCAAGCTCTGAATGGAGCTTGATGCCCCGGTTTCCGTGCGAGACTTCAGGCTCGCCGGAAAAACATAATTTATGTAAGAACTTACCTGATAAATTCATTTCTTTCATATTAGCAAGAGTCCATGAGCTAGTGACGTATGGGATATACATTCCTACCAGGAGGGGCAAAGTTTCCCAAACCTTAAAATGCCTATAAATACACCCCTCACCACACCCACAAATCAGTTTAACGAATAGCCAAGAAGTGGGGTGATAAGAAAAAAGTGCGAAAGCATATAAAATAAGGAATTGGAATAAGTGTGCTTTATACAAAAAAATCATAACCACCACAAAAAGGGTGGGCCTCATGGACTCTTGCTAATATGAAAGAAATGAATTTATCAGGTAAGTTCTTACATAAATTATGTTTTCTTTCATGTAATTAGCAAGAGTCCATGAGCTAGTGACGTATGGGATAATGACTACCCAAGATGTGGATCTTTCCACGCAAGAGTCACTAGAGAGGGATAAAATAAAGACAGCCAATTCCTGCTGAAAATAATCCACACCCAAAATAAAGTTTAATAAAAACATAAGCAGAAGATTCAAACTGAAACCGCTGCCTAAAGTACTTTTCTACCAAAAACTGCTTCAGAAGAAGAAAACACATCAAAAATGGTAGAATTTAGTAAAAGAATGCAAAGAGGACCAAGTTGCTGCTTTGCAAAGCTGATCAACCGAAGCTTCATTCCTAAACGCCCAGGAAGTAGAAACTGACCTAGTAGAATGAGCTGTAATCCTATGAGGCAGAGTTTTACCTGACTCGACATAGGCATGATGAATTAAAAGATTTCAACCAAGATGCCAAAGAAATGGCAGAAGCTTTCTAACCTTTTCTAGAACCGGAAAAGATGACAAATAGACTAGAAGTCTTTCGGAAAGACTTAGTAGCTTCAACATAATATTTCAAAGCTCTAACAACATCCAAAGAAACGATTTCTCCTTAGAATTCTTAGGATTAGGACATAATGAAGGAACCACAATTTCTCTACTAATGTTGTTGGAATTCACAACCTTAGGTAAAAATTGAAAAGAAGTTCGCAACACCGCCTTATCCTGATGAAAAATCAGAAAAGGAGACTCACAAGAAAGAGCAGATAATTCAGAAACTCTTCTGGCAGAAGAGATCGCTAAAAGGAACAAAACTTTCCAAGAAAGTAATATAATTGTCCAAAGAATGCATGGGTTCAAAAGGAGGAGCTTGAAGAGCCCCCAGAACCAAATTCAAACCCCAAGGAGGAGAAATTGACTTAACAGGTTTTATACGAACCAAAGCTTGTACAAAACAATGAATATCAGGAAGACTAGCAATCTTTCTGAGAAAAAGAACAGAAAGAGCAGAGATTTGTCCTTTCAAGGAACTTGCGGACAAACCCTTATCTAAACCATCCTGAAGAAACTGTAAAATTCTCGGTATTCTAAAAGAATGCCAAGAAAAATTATGAGAAAGACACCAAGAAATATAAGTCTTCCAGACTCTATAATATATCTCTCTAGATACAGATTTACGAGCCTGTAACATAATATTAATCACAGAGTCAGAGAAACCTCTTTGACCAAGAATCAAGCGTTCAATCTCCATACCTTTAAATTTAAGGATTGAGATCCTGATGGAAAAAAGGACCTTGTGACAGAAGGTCTGGTCTTAACGGAAGAGTCCACGGTTGGCAAGAGGCCATCCGGACAAGATCCGCATACCAAAACCTGTGAGGCCATGCCGGGCTACCAGCAGAACAAACGAGCATTCCTTCAGAATCTTGGAGATTACTCTTGGAAGAAGAACTAGAGGCGGAAAGATATAGGCAGGATGATACTTCCAAGGAAGTGATAATGTATCCACTGCCTCCGCCTGAGGATCCCGGGATCTGGACAGATACCTGGGAAGTTTCTTGTTTAGATGAGACACCATCAGATCTATTTCTGGAAGTTCCCACATTTGAACAATCTGAAGAAATACCTCTGGGTGAAGAGACCATTCGCCCGGATGTAACGTTTGGCGGCTGAGATAATCCGCTTCCCAATTGTTTATACCTGGGATATGAACCGCAGAAATTAGACAGGAGCTGGATTCCGCCTAAACCAGAATCCGAGACACTTCTTCATAGCCAGAGGACTGTGAGTCCCTCCTTGATGATTGATGTATGCCACAGTTGTGACATTGTCTGTCTGAAAACAAATGAACGATTCTCTCTTCAAAAGAGGCCAAGACTGAAGAGCTCTGAAAATTGCACGGAGTTCCAAAATATTGATCGTAATCTCACCTCCTGAGATTCCCAAACTCCTTGTGCCGTCAGAGATCCCCATACAGCTCCCCAACCTGTAAGACTTGCATCTGTTGAAAATACAGTCCAGGTCGGAAGAAAAAAAGAAGCCCCCTGAATTAAACGATGGTGATCTGTCCACCACGTCAGAGAGTGTCGTACAATCGGTTTTAAAGATATTGATTGAGATATCTTTGTGTAATCCCAGCACTATTGGTTCAGCATACAGAGCTGGAAAGGTCGCATGTGAAAATGAGCAAAGGAGATCGCGTCCGATGCAGCAGACATAAGACCTAAAACTTCCATGCATAAGGCAACCAAAAGGAATGATTGTGACTGAAGGTTTTGACAAGCTGATATCAATGTTAGACGTCTCTTGTCCGAAAAAGACAGAGTCATGGACACCGAATCTATATGGAAACCTAAAGCGGTTACCCTTGTCTGAGGAATCAATGAACTTTTTGGTAAATTGATCCTTCAACCATAATCTCGAAGAAACAACACAAGTCGATTCGTATGAGATTCTGCTAAATGTGAAGACTGAGCAAGTATCAAGATATCGTCCAAATAAGGAAATACCAATACCCTGTTCTCTGAATACAGACAGAAGGGCACCGAGAACCTTTGTAAAAATTCTTGGAGCTGATGCTAGGCCAAACGGTAGAGCCACAAACTGGTAATGCTTGTCTAGAAAAGAGAATCTCAGAAACTGATAGTGATCTGGATGAATCAGAATATGCAGATATGCATCCTGTAAATCTAATGCAGACATATAATGCCCTTGCTGAACAAAAGGCAGAATAGTCCTTACAGTTACCATCTTGAATGTTGGTATCCTTACATAATGATTCAATATTGACAGATCCGGAACTGGTCTGAAGGATTTGACCTTCTTTGGTACAATAAAGAGATTAAATAAAACCCCAGCCCCATGTTCCAGAACTGGAACTGGCATAATTACTCCAGCCAACTCTAGATCTGAAACACATTTCAGAAATGCATGAGCCTTTGCTGGGTTTACTGGGACACTGGAAAGAAAAAAATCTCTTGCAGGAGGCCTTAACTTGAAGCCAATTCTGTACCCTTCTGAAACAATGTTCCGAAAAACAGAGATTATGAACGGAATTGATCCAAATTTCTTTGAAAAAAACATAATCTGCCCTGTACCAGCTGAGCTGGAATGAGGGCCGCACCTTCATGTGGACCTAGGAGCTGGCTTGGGTTTCTATAAGGCTTGGATATATTCCAAACTGGAGAAGGTTACCAAACTGATACTGCTCCTGAGGATGAAGGATCAGGCTATTGTTCCTTGTTGTGATGAAAGGAACAAAAACGATTATTAGACCTAAATTCACCTTTAGATTTTTTATCCTGTGGTAAAAAAGTTCCCTTCTCTCCAGTAACAGTTGAGATAAAAAAATCCAACTGATAATCGAATAATTTATTACCCTGGAAAGAAAGGGATAGCAAAGATGACTTAGAAGACATAACAGCATTCCAAGTTTTAAGCCATAAAGCTCATCTAGCTAAAATAGCTAGAGACATATACCTGACATCAACTCTAATGATATCAAAAGATGGCATCACAAATAAAATAATGTTATAGAAATGCAAATGATAATTATGATCTGTTATTTGTTGCGCTAAAGCTTCTAACCAAAAAAGTTGAAGCTGCAGTAACATCCGCTAAGGATATAGCAGGTCTAAGACGATTACCTGAACACAAGTAAGCTTTTCTTAGAAAGGATTCAATTTTCCTATCTAAAGGATCTTTAGCAGGAGTAGAGACAGCCCCATTAATCTTAGGGATTTTGTCCCAAAACTCTAATCTGTCAGATGGCACAGGATATAATTGCTTAAAAACGTTTTTAGAAGGAGTAAATGAATTACCCAAAATATTCCACTCCCTGGAAATTACTTCAGAAATAGCACCAGGGACAGGAAACACTTCTGGAATAACTACAGGAGATTTAGAAACCTTATTTAAACGTTTTAGATTTAGTATCAAGAGGACCAGAATCCTCAATTTCTAATGCAATTAATACTTCTTTAAGTAAAGAACAAATAATTCCATCTTGAACAAATATGAAGATTTATCAACATCAACCTCTGAGACAGAAACCTCTGAACCAGAAGAACCATTATCAGTATCAGAATGATGATGTTTATTTTAAAAATTCATCTGAAAAAAAGAGAAGTTTTAAAAGACTTTTATGTATACTAGAAGGAAAAATAACAGACATAGCCTTCGTAATGGATTTAGAAATAAAACCTCTTATGTTATCAGGAACACTCTGAGTATTAGATGTTGACGAAACAGCAACAGGTAATGTAATAGTACTAAAGGAAATTTTATCTGCATTAACAAGTTTGTCATGACATTCAATACCAACAACAGCTGGAGGAACAGATACCAAAAGTTTATATCAGATACACTTAGCTTTGGTAGCTTCAGCACCGGGCAGCGATTTTCCTGAAGTATCTTCTGACTCAGTTGCAACGTGGAACATCTTGCAATATGTAATAGAAAAAAACAACATATAAAGCAAAATAGATCAAATTCCTTAAATGACAGTTTCAGGAATGGGAAAAAATGCCAGTGAACAAGCTTCTAGTAACCAGAAGCAAAAAAATAAAGAGACTTAAATAATGAGGAGACAACAATGACGCCCATATTTTTTAGCGCAAAAAATGACGCCCACATTATTTGGCGCCTAAATGCTTTTGGCGCCAAAAATGACGCCACATCCGGAACGCCGACACTTTTGGCGCAAAAGAACGTCAAAAAATGACGCAACTTCCGGCGACACGTATGACGCCGGAAACAGAAAAATTTTTGCGCCAAAAAAGTCCGCGCCAAGAATGACGCAATAAAATGAAGCATTTTCAGCCCCCGCGAGCCTAACAGCCCACAGGAAAAGTCAAATTTTTTAAGGTAAGAAAAAATGATTGATTCAAATGCATTATCCCAAATATGAAACTGACTGTCTGAAAATAAGGAATGTTGAACATCCTGAGTCAAGGCAAATAAATGTTTGAATACATATATTTAGAACTTTATAAAAAAGTGCCCAACCATAGCTTAGAGTGTCACAGAAAATAAGACTTACTTACCCCAGGACACTCATCTACATATAGCAGATAGCCAAACCAGTACTGAAACGAGAATCAGCAGAGGTAATGGTATATATATATAAGAGTATATCGTCGATCTGAAAAGGGTGGTAAGAGATGAATCTCTACGACCGATAACAGAGAACCTATGAAATAGACCCCGTAGAAGGAAATCATTGCATTCAAATAGGCAATACTCTCCTCACATCCCTCTGACATTCACTGCACGCTGAGAGGAAAACCGGGCTCCAACCTGCTGCGGAGCGCATATCAACGTAGAATCTAGCACAAACTTACTTCACCACCTCCATAGGAGGCAAAGTTTGTAAAACTGATTTGTGGGTGTGGTGAGGGGTGTATTTATAGGCATTTTAAGGTTTGGGAAACTTTGCCCCTCCTGGTAGGAATGTATATCCCATACGTCACTAGCTCATGGACTCTTGCTAATTACATGAAAGAAAAGCAGTTATGAAGCAGTGGTCTAAAGACCGCTGCTCCATAACTTGTCCGCTGCCTCTGAGGCTGCGGCCTTCAATCATCCCGATCCTATATGATTGGGCTGATTGACACCCCCTGCTAGTGGCCGATTGGCCACGAATCTGCAGGGGGCGGCATTGCAAAAGCAGTTCACAAGAACTGCTTGTGCAATGATAAATGCTGACAGCGTATGCTGTCGGCATTTATCAATGTGCGGCGGACATGATACGCTACATCGTATCATGTCCATCCAAACTTTAATAAATCGGCCCCTAAGTCATTAGGGATTCGGGAGCATTATTTCTGCAAAGTAACAGTTTTAACACTTTCAAATAATACTTTGTAATTTGTATGTAGATCGTGCTGACACATACTATGTAAAAAAAAAATCATATAATGTTCCTTTACACAACTCTACAATTGATGTTGCTATAATGTACATTGTATCCAATATAGTTTTAGCAAGAAGTACTTTTTGATTTTTTTTGTCCACACTTTTCGCCCTTTTTTCGTTTTCTTGTTTCCATTTATTCAAATGGCTCCATATGCCTATTTTGATGTATCTTAGCTTTTGAAGCATAGCCCGAGGTGATTGGAGGTGTTCTGAGGTTTTGGGCTTAGACAGTGTGATATCATGCAATACTTGCTTCCTGTTCAGCTGAATACCTAGTTGGGATTCATACAGCCAAAATATGAGTAAGGTCAAAACTTGAATTTAAAGCAAGTTGGATCCAAAACATAAGTCTGGTATTTCTGAGTCAGACATCAAGCTGCTTTTTGACAGTTAAACATTTTTAAACTACGAAAGGTTATACAAACAATGTGCTTGAGAGAAACCTATGTTTAAAAGACCTGTTTGCTTTATCTAAGCTATAAACATGCCCAGAATGCAATACATTTAACTTGCAATGAAAAAAAATCACTATTGATAAGGTCTTTGCAAAACTGCAGTACATTCAATTCTGTACAATTACTTGCAAACAACATTCCACTTCAAAGCAAGTTTTTATCTGGTTAGCTGGAGGCTATTTAAAGATGAAGAAGTCTAATGTACATGCTATAATTGTCATTTTAATGTAAGTAAAAAGATAAGTTTCTTTTGGCTCGAATGCTGACCGCTAGCATTTTCGAAACGTCAGCTGAAACATATTTTTGCAAAAACAGACATTATCTCTGTTATGACAGCTAACAAACTCTATTAAATATAATATAAATATGTGCATGTGGGTATGTATGGGAAAAAATTATGTCAAAACATATGCCACAAGTGCTGATCCAACAACAAATGTATTTCTGCAAGAAAGACCTTAAAGGGAAACTGAACCCAATTTTTTTCTTTCATGATTCAGATAGAGCATCACATTTTAAACAACTTTCTAATTTACTCCTATTATCAAAATTTCTTCATTCTCTTGGTATCTTTATTTGAAATGCAAGTTTAGATGCAGGCCCATTTTTGGTGAACAACCTGGGTTGTTCTTGCTGATTGGTGGATAAATTCATCCACCAATAAAAAGTGCTATCCAGAGTACTGAACCAAAAATGTGATAATAGGAGTAAAGTTGCTTAAAATTGCATGCTCTATCTGAATCACAAAAGAAAAAAAATTGGGTTCAGTGTCCCTTTAAAGGGACAGTAAAGTTAAAATTAGAAATAATCTAGTCAAAATTAAACGTTCATGATTCAGATAGAACATGCAATTTTAAGCAACTGTTTGATTTACTCCTATTATAATTTTTTCTTCGTTCTCTTGGTATCTTTATTTGAATGTAAGCTTACGAGCCAGCCCATTTTTGGTTCAGCACCTGGATAGCGCCAATCGGAATTCAAAGGACGCCATCTTGGATGACGTCAGTTAAATGAACCTTAATTCTGCAAGAAGACGTCGATTGAAAAGGGATGCTCCGCGCTGGATGTCTTGAAGATGGAGCCGCTCCGTGCCGGATGGATGAAGATAGAAGATGCCATCTTGATGAAGACTTCAGCCCGTCTGGAGGACCACTTCTGCCGGCTTGGATAAAGACTTCTCCTGGCTTCGTTGAGGATGGATGTCCGGTCTTCAAAACCTTTTAAGGGCAATGCCCATCCAAATGCCCTTTTCAGGGCAATCGGGAGCTTAGTTTTTTTTAGTTAGGCTTTAATTTGGGGGGTTGGTTGTGTGGGTGGTGGGTTTTACTGTTGGGGGGTTGTTTGTATTTATTTGTTTACAGGTAAAAGAGCTGATTTCTTTGGGGCAATGCCCCGCAAAAGGCGCTTTTAAGGGCTATTGGTAGTTTAGTTTAGGCTAGGGTTTTTTTTTTATTTGGAGGGGGGGGCTTTTTTATTTTCATAGGGCTATTATTTTGTGTAATTCATTGTTTTTTGTTTTTTTTTGTAATTTAGGTAACTGTATTTAATGTATGTAATTTATTTAATTGTAGTGTAAGGTTAGATGTTAGTGTAAGACAGGTTAGGTTTTATTTTACAGGTAAATTTGTACAGGTAGCCCTCAGTTTACGCCGGGGTTAGGTTCAGTGGCGACTCTAGGAACAATATATAGGGGGGCACATAAGATACCACAGTCAAACCTTGGGGGGCACTAATCATTTTTACCACCAAATCATATATATTATGTTTATTACGGTACCTACTAAACCTCTGCACTGTGCCATGTAAGATTAATTTATCATTGTCATCATCTGGCAAAGCTTTATTTAAAAATTAAAGAGAAAAAAAAAACATGGTAGCCTTTGTTGTATAAGCCCTGTAATTATCCTTTTAAAGGGACACAATATTTTTCTTTAATGATTCAGATATATATCATATATTTTTAAACAACTTTCTAATGTATAAACACCAAAAAACATACACTCAGAAAGTGAAACAGCAAGAGCGCTCTGTAAGATAAAGGGTGTTAATATTACAATCTATACTCACACAAACAATGCATATGTGTGGGTAAATGTTTACACACAATGGAGATGAGGCAATCAAATGAGCAACATGCATATAATGTAAATGATATACAATGCAGATGAATAAGCACACGATACAGATGAATGTCCAAACACTGCAAAAGGATATGTTTGATTCAGGAATCCTTTACATCAGACCGCAGTGTGTAATACAGGTGATGCAGCTTCCCAAAACTCACAGCACTGGAGGCTGGATGTCGCTAATACAAATACAGAAGAAAAGAAGGGCGGCGCAAAACACCTCTAAGTGCAGACTGTAAGATCACAACAATTTTATTAAAGTATATGACGATTAAAAACTCACACTCTCAAACCTCAAACATATGAGGTATGTCCAGTCACAGAAATGTAAATACACTCAGATGCTCAAACCTCCGTGATAAAGTCCCAGCACACGAACAGTCCTCAGCACGCTGTTGTGCGATTACCACAAGGAGTTGAACAAAGTTCACAGTATAAAGGTTCGTGATAAATAAATATGTCACAGATACTAACGCCAAAAGCCCATACTGCACCAGACTACCAGGTTGAAAAAGCCGGCTACGCCCATACTGCACCAGACTACCAGGTTGAAAAAGCCGGCTACCTAACTTTCTTATGTACTTCTATTATCAAATTTGCTTTATTCTCTTGGTATCTCTTGGTGCTTTACTGCTCCTGAGCGTGCCTATATCTGCTTTTCAACAAAGAATACCAAGGGAAGGAAGCAAATTAGATAATAGAATTAAACTGGAAAGTTGTTTAAAACTGCATGCTCTGTTTAAATAATGAATGTGTAATTTTAACTTTATTGTCCTTTGAAGCAAGTTTTTTTCCACACACTTTTAGAATCCCAAACATGCTAATTTTATACACTGTAGGAAAGATCAGCAAGTGGGAGATACATTGAAGCATTTTGAATTTATATTCTATTGTAGGTTTTTTTATTTTATCGTTTTTAATAGAATATTCAGTAATAGGAAATGTAGTCCAGGCTGCTGTAGAATCATATGCAATAATTTGTTAGGACAACTGCACATTTGTATCTAGAAAACCAGAAACCTTGGGCTCTAAACTTAAAACGTAACGTTAGGTTTAAAAACAATTTGAACACAGTATTTAAAATCGGACTGAACAGCACACAAGCATCTTGATAAAGGCCCCAGGCTGAAACGCGTAGAGATTGCTTACAGACATCCGATATTCATTGAATTTTAACCCAGCTGGTGAGAGGTAATCTGTGTTCGTGCTGGCTAGGGCAGGTACATCAAGCTGTATCCTAAAATAGGAATAGACTCCATATGTATAATTCCTGCCCCAGTACCCAGTAATCGTTCTAGCCTAAATCACCAGCTAAGGGTAATATCGACAAAAAGGAAAGTGTATTAACACGCTTTGAAAAACCCCGAAGGATTACAACTTGACACGCTGACCCGGATACAAAACCAAGAGTAACACAGCTTAGGAGAAGAAGTGAAGTCTTTCTATAACCAACTGACCGGCCGGTCATACAATTGGACTGAGGATTTCTGGACACGGACATTGTACCAAGGTTACCCTAAACAATAGACATTGTAACGTTGAGCACTGTTATAAGGGAATCTTAGTAATTCTGTGATTAAGATTATACGTCACTGTGAGAATGATACAGATTTAACGTTTGCAAAACAAACTTGTAACCACTTATAAACACTTGTAATTACTTTATCACCGCAATTACACTCCAAAGCATATACAGAGATAATTATACACACGAGCAAACTCTGTATGCAACATTATAACAGTATAATCACGAGAGAGACACAGACATGATCACGTGATATATACCTGTGAAACAAAGTAACAAATTGTTTTTAAACCTAACGTTACGTTTTAAGGTTTTTTACCCAATTGTGATTGAAGTCTAAATACACCAGATATTTGGTAATTTACCACATTTGCGCAAATTTTAAATGAACTTTTAAACAATATATCTAGATGCCGGCATCAACCTTTTGTATTCTGTATTATATTTAAACTTTTGCTAGTTCTTTTGTGCAAGAATAAATATACTTTTATACACATATCTAAAGCTCTAGAAGAGTTCTTTATATTTATTTTTATGTTTATTTTTATTTTCGTTTTAGATAAACAAATCTTTTTAATTACAATTCACAATTAACACTAAGTAAGATATCATAGGATTCCAAAAGTGTGAGAACCCTAATTAGGGACTATATCAAAATCATATAGATAATATTGGGAATATACATACCGCTCCTATACCCATTTGTCAAGACTCATAGCTGAACTAGCGCTATCCCCCCCCCCCCTTTTTTTCCTCTATTGTCTATTAAGGTGATACATTTCGAGGTTACATCACCTTCTGGGATTAGCAAAGAGTCTGAGTGTAGAATCTCTGCATTACTCTTCTTTTTTACAGCTCTAAACTTGCCCCAAGTATGGTCCAAAACAACCAGATCCAACAATACAACATGGCTCCACAGTAACCGTAGGGGTAACTTCAAATGCAACAATTTCAATTGCAAAGCATGTAAAACAGTCACACTAGGAACACATTTTTACTCCAGTGTTACACACAGATCATTTGAAATTAACGTTTACGCTACTTGTAGAACCAAATGGGTAGTTTATCTACTAACCTGTAAACATTGCCAACAACAGTACGTTGGTCAAACTTCCCGGGAATTACGTGATAGGGTTAGGAAGCATCTGAGGGATGTTGAGAATTTCAACAAAGACTCAGCCATAGCTAAACACTTCAATGGCATACACCTCACTGGAGTCGCCAGTTTTGGAGTACAGATCATTGAAGTTTTTCATAGAACCACTAGGGGGGGTGATCGACATAAATCTCTCACTAAAAGAGAACTTTTTGGGATTCTAAAACTTGATACCAGACACCCCAAGGGCATTAATTTAGAATGGGATTATTTCCTATGTTATAGACCAACCCACCTACCTCCCCATTCCCTATCAGTTTTTCAAGCCCTTCCAGAATTATAATATGAATTTTTGTCACCTAGTTTATTTACACATAATAATACATATATACCATCATGACTATTATAAAAAAAAAACTTCTTTATTAATTTTATAAGTATTTAATGAGATACATAAACATCCTAGGTAGTCTTAAAATTTTATATTTCTACTATGGATTTGTATTCTGACATTTATACTTTTATGCATTTAATTCCCATTGTAAGGAGTCTGTTAGCTGATACACAAGGATTTTGCATTGCTGTTTTATTATCTATTATCATTTTATCTCATTTTAAAAGTGTGGGCTGGGGGTTGGAGTAGTCATTTCCATGTGTGCCCTGATTCAGGGCTCTGATTGGTCAGGCATCCTTTTAACTCCTAGCAAACACTTTGAGCACCTATTCCTATGACTTAGCGCCACTAGGGTGCGCAAAACCCATCAGGACTGCCATCCTTGTATTCTTTCATATCGATGAATTTTTAATCTTTACATAATAAAGGATTTTTTTCTCTTGTTTTGCCCCTTGAGTGCTCAGATACTTGCTTTTTCATAATATAGATTTTATCATCATCAAACTAAGTTTAATGAACAAAAACATTTGCTAACAGCACTTAATTAAATAATCACACAAAAGAATGAATCATCATCAAACTACAAAAACATTTTTTTTACTTGCATTTTTCTGCAATCAGTTCTCTGCATTGTTAGCATGTTAGATAATATTGGGTCTGCATCTATTCTATGCATTTCAATCTGGACTTATTAAGCAGTTAGGGAAGTGAGTGGTGACAATAACTTGCAAGTTAGCACTGCACCCCTCATAATGCAAAACTCGTAATCTAGCCGAAAGATAGCAAGAAAACAAAGAAAAAATGCTAATAGGAGTAAACTAGAAAGTTGCTTAAAATTGCTCTATCTAAATCATGAAAGTTTAATTTTGACTAGACTATTCCTTTCAACTTTTATGATTCAGACAAAACAAGAAATTTACTGGGAGCTTGCTGGTGATTGGTGGCTGCACACATATCTCTTTTTATTTGCTCATAACATGTGTTCAGCTAGCTCCTGAGCCTGCCTAAGTTTATTCTTCAACAGAGAACAAACGCCTAGATTTAGAGTTCAGCGTTAGCTGTCCAAACCAGCGTTAGGGGGTCCTAACGCTGGTTTTTACCGCCCGCTGGTATTTAGAGTCAGTCATGAAAGGGTCTAACGCTCACTTTCCAGCCGCGACTTTTCCATACCGCAGATCCCCCTACGCCAATTGCGTATCCTATCTTTTCAATGGGATCTTTCTAACGCCGGTATTTAGAGTCTTGGCTGAAGTGAGCGTTAGAAACCTAACGACAAGACTCCAGCCGCAGAGAAAAGCCAGGAGTTAAGAGCTTTCGGGGCTAACGCCGGTTCATAAAGCTCTTAACTACTGTGCTCTAAAGTACATTAACACCCATAAACTACCTATGTACCCCTAAACCAAGGTCCCCCCACATCGCCGCAACTCTAATAAAAAATATTTAACCCCTAATCTGCCGACCGCACACCGCCGCAATCTACATTATCCCTATGTACCCCTAATCTGCTGCCCCTAACATCGCCGACACCTACATAATATTTATTACCCCCTAATCTGCCCCCCCAACGTCACCGCTACCTACCTACATTTATTAACCCCTAATCTGCCGACCGGACCTCACCGCTACTATAATAAATGTATTAACCCCTAAAGCTAAGTCTAACCCTAACCCTTAAACCCCCCTAAATTAAATATAATTTAAATCTAACAAAATAAAATCTTATTAAATAAATTATTCCTATTTAAAGCTAAATACTTACCTGTAAAATAAACCGTAATATAGCTACAATATAAATAATAATTATATTGTAGCTATTTTAGGATTAATATTTATTTTACAGGCAACTTTGTATTTATTTTAACTAGGTACAATATCTATTAAATAGTTAAGAACTATTTAATAGCTACCTAGTTAAAATAATTACAAAATTACCTGTAAAATAAATCCTAACCTAAGTTACAATTAAACCTAACACTACACTATCAATAAATAAATTAAATAAACTATCTACAATTATCTACAATTATATCAACTAAACTAAATTACAAAAAAAAAACAAACACTAAATTCCAAAAAATAAAAAAAGATTACAAGAATTTTAAACTAATTACACCTACTCTAAGCCCCCTAAAAAAATAACAAAGCCCCCCAAAATAAAAAAAATGCCCTACCCTATTCTAAAATAAATATTGTAAAGCTCTTTTACCTTACCAGCCCTTAAAAGGGCCTTTTGCGGGGCATGCCCCAAAGTAAACAGCTCTTTTGCCTGTAAAAAAACCCATACAATACCCCCCCCAACATTACAACCCACCACCCACATACCCCTAATCTAACCCAAACCCCCCTTAAATAAACCTAACACTAAGCCCCTGAAGATCTCCCTACCTTGTCTTCACCACGCCGGGTATCACCGATCCGTCCAGAAGAGGGTCCAAAATCTTCATCCTATCCGGCAAGAAGAGCTCCTCCAGAGGGTCCAAAGTCTTCATCCTATCCGGGCAGAAGAGGACATCCGGACCGGCAGACATCTTCATCCAGACGGCATCTTCTATCTTCTTCCATCCGGCGCGGAGCGGGACCGTCTTCAAGCAGCCGACGCGGAGCCATCCTTCTTCACCGTCGGAGTAACGACGAATGAAGGTTCCTTTAAGGGACGTCATACAAGATGGCGTCCCTCGAATTCCGATTGGCTAATAGGATTCTATTAGCCAATCGGAATTAAGGTAGGAAAAATCTGATTGGCTGATTGAATCAGCCAATCAGATTCAAGTTCAATCCGATTGGCTAATCCAATCAGCCAATCAGATTGAGCTCGCATTCTATTGGCTGATCGGTACGGATGTTTTTTTTACAGGCAAAAGAGCTGTTTACTTTGGGGCATGCCCCGCAAAAGGCCCTTTTAAGGGCTGGTAAGGTAAAAGAGCTTTACAATTTTTATTTTAGAATAGGGTAGGGCATTTTTTTTATTTTGGGGGGCTTTGTTATTTTTTTAGGGGGCTTAGAGTAGGTGTAATTAGTTTAAAATTCTTGTAATCTTTTTTTATTTTTTGGAATTTAGTGTTGGTTTTTTTTGTGATTTAGTTTAGTTGATATAATTGTTAATAGTTTATTTAATTTATTTAATGATAGTGTAGTGTTAGGTTTAATTGTAACTTAGGTTAGGATTTATTTTACAGGTAATTTTGTAATTATTTTAACTAGGTAGCTATTAAATAGTTATTAACTATTTAATAGCTATTGTACCTGGTTAAAATAAATACAAAGTTGCCTGTAAAATAAATATTAATCCTAAAATAGCTACAATATAATTATTATTTATATTGTAGCTATATTAGGGTTTATTTTACAGGTAAATATTTAACTTTAAATAGGAATAATTTATTTAATAAGATTTATTTTATTTCTTTAGATTTACATTATATTTAACTTAGGGGGGTGTTAGGGTTAGACTTAGCTTTAGGGGTTAATACATTTTTTTTTTTAAAAAAAAAACTTTATTTATAAACAAGAATCCAAGACATACATGGCAAGCATGGTCACAATTACATAAATATAACAAAGTGATCATTTATGGAATAAAAGAATTTTACAGAGCATATTGTAATAGGTAGAAAGGAGAAATGATATCTCCATGCATGTCCCAAGACTCAACTTTTCCCATTTATATTTTGCAAACAAACAAATAAGAAAAAGAAAGATCAAAACATATAAGGGGAGAAAGAAAGGAGGAAAAGATAAAAGAAAGACACACAACATTTATACTTACCCAGAGTACCTCCGGATCCCCCCCTCCGACCAGCAGATCATTCATAGGCACGATCTGAGGACTGACACCACTTGCCCCTAAGATTTTCACTGAGGACATATTGACTATTCTTAAAGGGAAAGAGAACCCTATCTCTTACTGAGTCTGGCAAATGCAACAAATAAACTTCACACTTACGGAGAAATCTCTTTACCCTTTTCTCAGGATCACCCCTAGTATCTGCCTGCTCAATCAACATCTGATTATGTATGGTTTTAAGCAGTTGCTGGAAAGGCAGGGTTTGACTCCCCACCCACTCTGTCAAGATGGTCTGCTTAGCTAGCATGAGAACTGTGGTTAAGAAGATGTCATGTTTATATGTCTGGTCTCTGGGTAACAGGAAGATCACATGCTGCGCCGAGAGGGTCACAGTTTGATTAGTTAATTTAGTTAGCCAATACGAGATTTTCTGCCAGAATTTTTGTATTTTGGGGCAACCCCAAAGTAAGTGGATCCAATCAGGAGATTCAAGGCAACATTTGGTACATGAATTAGAAGCCCCCTGAACCCATTTAGCGCGTAAACCAGGAGTGATATAGGCTTGATGTAGAAATTTCAGATGGGATTCCCGTAATTTCGCAGATATAGTACTTTGATGTGCCCTCTCGAAGCTCGTAGCGATCACTGATGAGTCTACCTCTAACTCCCTAAATTGAGACCACTTTGATGCTAGTCCCTGAAGCATGGAGTCCTCAAAGTGACGGATTAGTAAAGTGTATGTGTGTGATAACCTAAAAGAACCCAATTTCGCTAGAGCACAGAGCCTATCCAGATTAGAAGGCTCTGTGGGTAATAGACCCTTAGAGATTAAGGTGGATATGTAGTGCCTGCATTGGAAGTATGCGAACTTATGCGTGTGTGGTATGTTGTAGCGTGATTGAAGGTCCTGAAAAGGCAATATCTCTAAAGTCAGGGGACGAAAAAATTGGTGAAGTCGTGTAAGTCGCAGTTGCTGCCATGTCTGGAATGCCTGTGTGGTATACCCCGGGAGAAAGTCCAGGTTGCCTTGTAATGGGAGATATTTACTTGTCAATCGGTGTAGACCCCAGAGTTTACAAATCTTGGCCCAGGCTCTCAATGGATCTCTGAACAGTATATGGTTTTGTATAAACGGGGATAGGGATTTCAGGTTTGCATGGGGCAGGAAGGCCAAATGGAGAGGTTTAATGATGTTGGATTCTAGGTCAGGAACAGTGTAGCAGCTCTTCTCCACCAGCCAGTCCAATATAAATCTGGAGAGGGCCGCCCAGTTGTACCACGTTATATTGGGAAGACGGAGCCCACCCCTCCCCACCGTCATTGCTAAGGGAGTCCTACCTATTCTATGTTTTTTGCCCTGCCAAATAAAGGTTCCAATAGCAGATTGTAAGGATGCCGCATCTTTCTGCGTAAGGAGAAGGGGCAACATCTGTAATGGATAAAGAAGTTTAGGCAAGGCAACCATTTTAAAGAGATGTACCCTACCCGAGAGAGAGAGGGGAAGCTTCGCCCAACCCACCAACATCTGCCTGATTCCATTAATAAGCCCACCAAAATTGAGGGAGTATAACATATGAGGGTTAACATGTATCCATATGCCTAAATATTTGAAACTGCCTTGAGTGGTTTTAAGACCAAAGTCCGCTAAGTTCAAATTGCAGGAATTTTGCAACCAAGTGGCCTCCGATTTATCAATGTTGATCTTGTACCCCGAAAACTTGCCAAAGTCATTAATTACATCTAAAAGAGGTCGCAAATTAATGCAAGGGTCACCTACAAAGAGCAGCAGATCATCTGCATATAGTGACAGATGTTGCTTTTGATCCCATATCTCCAGACCGGCACAATGTTGCCTGATATAAGACGCCAGGGGTTCGATGGCTAAGTCGAAAAGGAGAGGAGAAAGGGGGCATCCCTGTCTCGTTCCCCGTTGTAATGTGAAAGAGGGGGAAAGCTCTCCATTGATTAAGAGGGAAGCCTTAGGGGCTGTGTACAACCTCAGCAGAAAATCAGAGAAGTCACCCAGCACGCCGAAGCGCAACAGCGATGTGTGTAGATGATCCCACTCGATTTGATCAAATGCCTTCTCGGCGTCCAGCGCCAAAAGGCAGGCGTCTGGCAGCCGAGAAGGGGTCTGTGCGTGTGCATTGTACCAATAGTGGGACATGAC
The DNA here is from genome assembly GCF_027579735.1 of Bombina bombina. Classification (NCBI taxonomy): domain Eukaryota; kingdom Metazoa; phylum Chordata; class Amphibia; order Anura; family Bombinatoridae; genus Bombina; species Bombina bombina. The sequence continues at coordinate 1,189,450,176 of NC_069501.1, read as the reverse complement.
GCCAAGTGTCTTTCTAATATTTATCACTGAGGACCTGCCCTTTATGAATCCCGTTTGAGCTGTATGAATTATGTGTGGCAGGATCTTCGCCAACCTGTCTGCTAGGATTTTTGTTAAGAGTTTATAATCCCCATTTAACAGGGAGATCGGGTGGTATGAAGAAGTCTGGGTGGGATCTTTATCAGGCTTCAACAACAGACAGATGTTGGCCTCAGAGAATCTATCATTTAATTGTTCAGTGCCCGCCAAGTAGGCCGAGTACAAGGAGGAGAGAACTGGTGCCAATTCCTCTCCTAATAACTTAAAATATTCCGCAGGCAGCCCATCTGGGCCAGCTGCTTTGCCCAATTTACTTTGCCTTATAGCTCTAAGAACTTCCTGAGGATTAATAGGGGAGTTCAATGAGGAGGACTGCTCCTCAGTGAGGCTGGGAAGTTGCACTGCATCCCAAAAGGCACGTTTTGCTTCCACATGAATAGGCTGTCTAGAATATAGGGAAGCATAGTAGTCTACGAATTCAGACATGATTTCTCTGTCTTTAACAATTAATGAGCCTTTAGAATTAATAGCCAGAATTTGGGATTTAGGTTTAAAAGAGTGGACTAGCCTGGCCAGTAATTTGCCGGCCTTATTACCATGACGGTAATAACGACCCTGCCGGTGAATATTGACTTTGTTATCTTGTTGGGCCAAGAAAGTATCTCTCGTCTGTTTAAGGTCATAGTATGATTTCCTAGATGCAGGCGTAGGAATGTTTAAATAATTATTATAAGCAGTAGTGAGTTGGGAAAGAAGAGTCCCGTCCACCTTTGTAAGTTGTTTTTTATGATGAGTTGCAAAAGAGGTAATGTGGCCTCTCATCACCGCCTTTGAAGCGTGCCAAAATAGATCTGGAGTTCCAGAATGACAGGCATTATCAGATACATAATGTGTCCAGGAGGCTCTTAAATGTTGTCGGAACTCAATATTGTGATACAGGTGGAGAGGGAATGTCCATCCTCTATTTAGAGGCTTGGGGGGTTGGGGCTGCAGTATTAAAGAGATTGGGGCGTGGTCTGAAATGGTGACCTGACCTATGCTGGTGGAGAAGATTTGTGGAGTTATGTTTGGGGAAGTTAGAAAGTAATCAATGCGAGACAGGGTATGGTGAGATTTTGAAAGGCAAGTGTAATCCCTCTATCTGGATTTCTAGCTCTCCATACATCTAGCAGATTCAGAGTTTCTTTGAAGGATCCAATTAGGGACATTTCACGTTTATATCTGATCAGATGCTTTTTTAAAGTTCTAGAAATTGAGGGATCTTTAAACCTATCCAGTGGGAGAGCCTGAGCCAAGTTGAAATCACCTCCCATTATAAAAGGGGCACTATGTGTGGCCAATATTGCCAATAGACTAGTCCAAAAGTGTGGGTCATGGACATTGGGGCCATACACATTACAGAGAGTATATGTACAAGTGTTGATCCGTAGTGATGCTATTATGTATCGTCCTTTTTTGTCTATTTCCGCTTATGTTAAAGAAGCTGCTAACCCCTTGCGTACTAGAATTGCAACTCCTCTCTTCCTACCCTCCGAAGGGGAGCCCAGAATCTGTCCTACCCAGCGAATTTTCAGCTTCTCATGTTCCTCAGCTGTCAATTTTGTCTCTTGGAGCAAGGCAATATCCGCTCTTAGGGAGTTTAGGTGGTGGAGAATTCTACTTCTCTTTGCCGGGGACGTAATGCCCCCCACATTCCACGCTACTATTTTAAGGGGGAGAGTCATGTCTACAAAGTGCATAGATAAGTGTGTGCGACCTAGTGAGTAGTATCCTAACCAGTGTCTCACAAGATGTCTGAGGTAGGCATAGGAGTAATTGACTTACAGCTGAGGGAAGGAATAGACGACTCCTCAAGAACGGGTGGCAAGATGAAGGAGGGGGAACCAAGAGGAGCAAAAACATAATGCAGCATTAATATCACATATGTAAAGGAGGAAAGATACCAAGACTGCCCTTGCATTGATAAATACTGTTGTGACGGCAATCTGTCTATGATGAAATTGAAAGGATAATAAAGTCACATTACAGTAGCAGAAAACTTGACATCTCAGATCTAGGGGACTGTTCACAAGGGGGCAGGCTAAAGATAATAAAGCCTTATAGAACTGTAAAGCATTAAGAATAGCTTTAGGGAAAAATAAGGTACCAAAGGTTATTGCATATATCGGGGGTCGGGTAGTGGGTCTTAGGTGGCCTAATAGGGGTGTGGGTAAATAAAGATATTGTTCATGTATGATGCCAATATTCTGGGGCCATAACATTAATGCAACGTCAATAATTGTACATGAAAAAGGGCATATAGTGGACATAAAGCTTTTATGAGGATCTATAATGGGCCGGTCAGAGGCTGGGTATGTTAAAGAGTGGAGAAGAAACCAACAATAACTAAGAACTGTCTTAAAAGTGCGTATGTGGGAACCCAGATTTAAGTGCAACCAATAATATCTTCCAACCACATTGATGTTATGCATCACAAAACATAAACTTTTGCAGACAATGCGACAACAAAAAGAACAAGCTGTCTCCTGCGGGGCCATGTCCCCGGTCCCAGTCAGGACTGGAAAATATAACCAGAACCATGAACCCCGCAGGAGCCAGGTGCATAGTGTGAAACCCTTGCAAACAGTGCAATAGCAAACAGAGCAAGTTGTCTCCTGCAGGGCCGCGCCACCGGTCACAGTCAGGATTGTAGAGTATAACCAGAGCCACAGACCCCGCAAGAGCAAAGTACACATTATAAGAAACATGATATGCAATTTAAGGAACTGTGAGCAATGATACTTAATAGAGTCTCATCATCCATTGTCCTGCTTCCGTTCTGACGCCAGATATGCCTGTGCTGCCGCAGGCGAATGGAAGGTTTTGGGGCCTGAGAGGCTCTGGATCTTTAGGGTAGCTGGAAACATAAGCGCAAATTTACACCCCTGTTCATGCAGAGTGGAGCAAATGGAAGCAAAGTCTTTGCGTCTTCTGGTAACTTCTACTGAAAAGTCCTGAAATAGCAAGATGCGGTGGTCTTCAAAAATAACTTCTTTGGCTCTTAGGATTGCCAGCTTATCTTGGAAATTGAGGCATTTAAAAATGACTTGTCGTGGCTTCTCCTTGGAGTTTTCCAAATATCTATTGGGGCCTATGCGATGTGATCTCTCTATGTCTACAGGGAGGCAGTCCTGAGGTAGGCCCAGAATTTTTGGAAGGGTCAAAGCAGCAAATTCTAGCAGATCTTTATCTTTAACTGATTCAGGGACGCCTATGATTCGAAGATTATTTCGCCTACTGCGATTTTCTAGGTCTTCCACTTTATCCATCAGCTGCTGGTTTTGTTTTAATAGACGTTTTAAAGAAACCTCTGATTCTTGCTGTCTGTCTTCAACCCCTGAAATTCTTTGCTCTGCAGCTGACATGCGGGTGGAAAAGAGCCGCACTTCGCTGGTTAAGGTGTCGACACCAGCCTGCAAGCTATCCATTTTCGGTAAGAAGAAAGCCTTAAGTTCTTGCAAGAGCGAGGAATGATCTCCTGGCGAGTTGCTTTCAACATCTGCAAAGGATGGATTGGCCTGTGTTTCAGTTAGAAGCTTTTGTCTTTTTTCCTGGTTTTTTGAACGGTGACTCATGGTGCTACTTGAAGGCGAGAGCAGCCTGTGAAAATATTCGTCTACTTTCATAGAACCAGGAGCAGAAAAGTCTGAAAAAGTTGGAACACTTGTAGAGAAACCACCAGATGGTTCTGTTGCACTATGTGACGTAGCAGCCAGGGAGCAATGTGGAATGGAGATTACAAAGGAGAAAAACAAACAATAAAGTTGCAGGTATTACATCCTAAGTTTCAGATGTATGGTAGGAAAAATTTTAGCTATACCAGCTATGTAGATTATAGTGTTTCTCTCCCTTATCCAGCAGACCGCCCACACTCAACTGTTAGATCCCAAATGTAATCCTGAAAAATTAAGCTATACTAGCTTTGAGTCTTGAAATGTTCGTATAGATCAATATGCAGTTAGAACAAAGTTTAGTGCAGTAACTGTGGATATATAAAGCACCCCCTAGCAGCACAGGAGCACCAGAGGGTATTGATGGCTGATGTCGTCTTGGGGAGAGTGTATCCGTTTATGCTTTAGCACTCAAGATGAGGGTATATTTATGCCTTGTTTAAAAAGTTAGTGGATTGGGGTTAACTGTGGTAACAAAAGCAATGATGTGTGTAATCGCAGCAGTTTTATATCAGTCCAGAATGCGTAATGTCTCCCAAGGTACCCTTTACCTGAACACCGGTTTGTTGTAGCCTGTGTCTGGGGTGTTGCAGCATTAACCGCTTGTATATTGACCTGCGGTACTTTCTCTGTTTACCCGGTCCATCCGGCAATGACACCGATAGCCTATATACTTGTAGGGCTCCGATTGAGCTACAAACACGGAGCCGTTAGTGGGGAGGGATCCGTTAAGATGGCGTCGATCTGCGCTGCCGTTCATGCCGCGTGGCACAATTTTCGTAGGCCTTCAGAGGTGAGGGCGATTTTTCTGCCCTCCATGATGGTTCTCCAGCCAGCTGGGGTATGTCAGAGGGTGACCCAGCAAGGTAGTGTCGTGGGATAAGGCAGCTGGCAGCAATTAACACCATATATGTGAAGCAGATTCATGGAGCTCTTTACTCCTGCTGCCAGCCGCTAGCTCCACCCACCGGAAGTCGCGTTAATACATTTATTAGAGTAGCGGCGAGGTCCGGCCGGCAGATTAGGGGTTAATACTTGAAGTTAGCTGTCGGCGATGTTAGGGAGGGCAGATTAGGGGTTAATACTATTTATTATAGGGTTTTTGAGGCGGGAATGAGGCGGATTAGGGGTTAATAACTATATTATAGTGGCGGGGAGGTCCGATCGGCAGATTAGGGGTTAATAATTGTAGGTAGGTGGTGGCGACGTTGGGGGCGGCAGATTAGGGGTTAATAAATATAATATAGGGGTCGGCGGTGTTAGGGGCAGCAGATTAGGGGTACATAGGGCGGTGTACGTAGCGGAAGATTAGGGGTTAAAAATAATATGCATGGGTAAGCGATAGTGGGGGCGGCAGATTAGGGGTTAATAAGTGTAAGGTTAGGGGTGTTTAGACTCGGGGTACATGTTAGGGTGTTAGGTGCAGACTTAGGAAGTGTTTCCCCATAGGAAACAATGGGGCTGCGTTAGGAGCTGAAAATTGTTTCCTATGGGGGAATCGTGCACGAGCATGTTTTTGAAGCTGGCCGCGTCCATAAGAGTTGCAGTGGCGGTAAATTATGCTCTACACTCCCTTTTTGGAGCCTAACGCAGCCCTTCAGAGAACTCTAAATACCAGCGGTATTTAAAAGGTGCGGGGGGAAAAATACACGCGTAGCTAACGCACCCCTTTGGCCGCAGAACTCTACATCTAGCCGTTAGTAATTTAAATGGCAAGAAACATCATCAATGATAAGGTTTAAGGTTTAACCTTTGATAAAGCAAAACAAATAAATAAAAAAAATGAAACCATAATTTTCCCGTATTATAAGCATTTGAACAAGTAGGTAAAGGTGGTAAAGGTGCATTGTTTTGTGTCATGCATCCTAAGATCCTTTACACATCAAAAATACAGTTTTGCAATTTTACAAGTGGTGTGTTAATTACTACTTCCGCTAACAAGCTAATTCCGCTCAACTTCTGCTCTTTGCCCTCGTTACAATATCGCGACCACGTTAAAGTGCTTTTCTATCTTCTACTTCGCTAAGGACTACTGAGACTAAACCATCAAAGTATTGTAAATCGCTCTCAATTCCAAGATGATAAAGAGGAGAGCAGACACTTCCGATTCCAAAATCCCTGTGTCTTAAATAAATTGACTTCAATGGAAAGAGAAAAGTTGAAAAAACAAAATGTATGCTTACCTGATAAATGTATTTCTTTCTGGATACGGTGAGTCCACAGAATAATCAATTACTGTTGGGAATATCACTCCTGGCCAGCAGGAGGAGGCAAAGAGCACCACAGCAAAGCTGTTATATGTCACTTCCCTTCCCACAATCCCCAGTCATTCTACCAAAGTAAAATGGAGAGATAGGAAACAACACAAGGTGTAGAGGTGCTTGAGGTTGAGTTAAAAATAACTGTTATAAAAGAAAGGGCGGGCTGTGGACTCACTGTATCCGGAAAGAAATACATTTATCAGGTAAGCATACATTTTGTTTTCTTTCCTAAGATATCGTGAGTCCACGGAATTATCAATTACTGTTGGGAACCAATACCCAAGCTAGAGGACACCGATGATTAGGAAGGGACAAGACAGGTAACCTAAACAGAAGGCACCAATTTGTAAAATTTGGACAGGGAATGCAGAGAAGATCAAGATCCAGCCTTGCAAATCTGTTCCACAGAAGCTTCATTTTTGAAAACCCAAGAAGAAGAGACAGCCCTAGAGGAATGAGTTGTAATTCTCTCAGGAGACTGTTGCCCAGCAGTCGCATAAACAAACCCAATTATACTTCTCAGCCAGAGAGAAAAAGAAGTAGCAGAAGCTATCTGATCCTTACGTTTCCCAGAGAAACAAACAAACAGGGCAAATAAAAATGTTAAAGCACAGACCACCTCCAAGTTGAGCAACAAACGTTCTTCAGAAAAGAAGACTATGACAAAGGGAAGGAACAACAATTTCCTGACTAAATACTCTGTCCCAAACCACCTAAGGAAGGAAACTACAGTAACTTAGAACAAAGGATCGCCTCATCGGCATGAAAGATAAGGCGAATCACACTGCAAAACTGAGAGTTCCGAAACTCTCTGAGCAAAAAAGATAACATTAAGAAACAAAACCTTCCAAGATAACAATTAAATATCTATGGAACGCAATGGCTCAAATGGAGCCTGCTGCAAAACTCCAAAAACAAGATAAAGGCTCCAAGGTGAAACAACAGACTTAAGCACAGGCCTGATTCTAACCAAGGCCTGACAAAAAGATTGCACATTTGGCACGTCCGCCAGAAGCAAGTGCAGCAAAATAGATAGAGCAGAAATCTGACCCTTCAGAGTACTGACAGACAAGCCCTTCTCCAAACCTTGCTGGAGAAAGGATAACATTCTTGGACTCTAAGAGAAACCTTTGGTTTCACACCAATAAAGATACTTACGCCATATCTTATGGTAAATCTTTCTCGAAACTGGCTTGCAAGCCTGAATCATGGTAACAATGACCATCCCACGCTTAGACAAAAATAAACATTCAATCTCCAAGTAGTCAGCTTCAGAGAAAACGATATTTGGATGAAGGAAGACACCCTGAATCCTGACCCTACCAGAAGGACATTCCTCAGAGGCAGTCTCCAAGGTGAAAGAGATGATATTTCCACTAGGTCTGCAAAACAGGTCCTACGAGGCTACACAGGGGGATTAAAACGCTGATGCTCCCTCCTAATTAATATGATCAATGACTTGTGGAAGGAAAGCAAATGGAGGAAATAGGTATGCAAGACTAAAACTCCAAGAAAAACGCCAGAACATCTATTAGGGCGGTCTGCAGATCACTTGACCTGAACCGAACCTCAGAAACTTGGAATTCTGCCGAAACGCGCTCAGAAGCCAACTCCAGAACCATCCATTTGAGGATTTACCTAGAGAACACCTCCGGAAGGAGAGCCTATTCCCCGAGATGAAATATCTGACTGTTCAGAAGTCCAATTAAATTCTTTTCAAGCCAGAGTATAAACTGTGCTACCCTGGCTAGGACCAATAGACCACCCCTGGAAGGAGGATGACAGACAGCAATTGTGAGCTTCCAACCACTGAACATCCAGATCACCACCTACATGACTAAGGAACTCTGAGTTCCTCCCTGGTGGCTGATGTAAGCCATTAAGGTGATATTGTCAGACTGGAACCAAGCTAAGGACTACTGAGACTAAACCATCAAAGCATTGTAAATCGCTCTCAATTCCAAGATGATAAAGCGGAGAGCAGACACTTCCGATTCCAAAATCCCTGTGTCTTAAATAAATCCCAGACTGTTTCCCAGCCCAACAGGTTGGCGTCCATGGTCACATCACCCAGACACACGCGCCCCTCTTGAAAAACCCTGCTATGGGAGAGAGTCTCTTGTCGATAGAGACAGATCCTAATGTTCTCAATTTTAAGGAGAACAGCAAAGGGAATGATGTCAATGGAAACCATCAGACCAGTTCCCTCCATACAGTGAGTCACTTGAAAAGTGAAGGGAAAAAAATGCAGCTAGATCAAAACTCCCAACCTTCTGGTTACAAGATGGTTAAGCTATCGATCGGACCACAAGAACTTGCTGTTGACCGGACAGAATACATGCAGAGACGAGAAAAGGAATAAATCCTTGATTATGTGACCTCTGTTAGAAACTTATTTTAGATAGAGAATCTATTAAGGTCCCCCAAAAATCACCCTCGTAGATGAAACAAGGAAACTCTTTTCCAGAGTCATTTACCATCCATGGGAAAGAATAGGACATGATTTTTTTAAAAGAGAGTTTGCCATGAAGGAAGAAAACACGTGAAACATATACAGTCCAGAAAGCACCCTTCATTATCCCAAGACGTAAAAGTCTTTCTAGGATGACGAAACTCAAAACCTTGAAAAGATCCCATGGGAACAATAAATACACATCCTTCAGGTCTATTTTAATTAAGAATAGGCCCTATTGAACCAAAGGAAAATGGATACTACTTGAAGGTCAGAACTTGAGAATCTTGAGGTAAATACCTAGATCCCATTCCAGAATGGGACTGAAACTATCACTCCCAAAGAGGAAGGTCCTGAACCCAGTTCAAGGAATACCTATCATCATACCTGGATAGCAGATACTCTAGAAGTAGAAATGTGGCTGGATTCCAAAGGGCATGGCAGACCCTGCAGAAAGAGGAAAAGGAAAACTTTCCTTTAGTCTTACTTTCTGACGAGTGGTAGAAAAGCCTTTTTTCACCTGGAAAGTCAGAAGATAATTCTGCCAGACCAAGTCCAAACAAGGACTCATCCTTGAAAGGAAACACCAGAAGCATGGATTTGGAGGAAACATAAAAAATTGAATCTGCCACAGCAGAACTAAAAGCCAAGGCTGTACCACAAAGCCACAGGTAGACTTCTCAGCTGACCAAGAGTTCAGCCACAATACCTGTGGGCTGGAACAGCAAGTCTAATAAGACAAGGCATTAATTCTAAATAAACAATTTAACCTCCAGTTTCTATACATGGATTTGTAAGGGAGCAGCTACCCTCTATAGGGATTGAAATTCTTGAACCATAGTAGAAAATCCCCCTTCTACTTAGAGCATCATGCATTTTATTGGAGCCATTGACAGGAAAATTCCTTTAAAGGATAGGAAACAGGGAGAGAGGTATCCCTAGCTTCTCCTATTCCTGTGTAAATATCCAAGGCACGTCTAGAAACACTTCTTCATAGGAAGGAAGATCATAGAAATGATAAAGTTCACAAAATTTTCAAAGGTTGACAACAACAGAGATATTGATGTCGTCCAAGTAGCCAAAACCTCCTTGAATATTACACGAAGTGTGTAAGCATAATCTAAAGGAGACCATTCTAGCATCAGATAAAGGAATTATACTTTCCGAATCTGAGCTTTACCCACGGAAGCTACTGGCGAATTCTCTTCACGAGACTTAGGAGAGAGAGCAACCTGTGTAGCCAAATGAGGAGCAGAAACCTTACTATCTGAATCTTGTAAATGTCCTCTTGCGTTTTCCCTAAAGGTTAGGAAAGGCAGATAAAGCCGCAGATACCGTAGAGGATACCCGAGCTACAAAATCTGCTGGCATATACACTCCTCCAGGAGCTTTAGAGGAACCACAGGGCACTGCATTTGACGCCATGTAGGCTTGGGACGTTAAAGGAGAAAACTGTGGCATAACCTGAACAGTATCATCCTGGGAGACATAAAACTCAGAGGCAAAAATCTATCTGTACATGCAATAGCTATACCTAAACATGCAGCACAGAAAAATATAGACCTTTAACTTGTCTAAAATTTAAAAATATTTTTGCTAAATTAAGCCTCCTCAAAGGCCAAAAAACATTTGTTCCTAGGAACATAACTTACATTTAAAATTTTAAACTTAATAGAAAAAACAAAACTGTCACTTTAAAATCAAACAGCTAAGTAAGAGAAAATATAGCACCACTATAGCATATCAAAAACACAGTATAACGGAGAAAAGACTTACTAAATAAATTATATACATGTTTCAGATAATACAATTTATTCCAAGGAATATAAAGACGTTTACCAAATTATCGGCTAGATTATGAGTTTTGCGGTATGAGTGAAAAAGCAGCGTTAAGGCTCTTTTTCACTTCCGCTGGTATTACGGGTCTTGCAGGTTTAGGGGCACTGCACACTTTTTTGGCCTTAACGCAACGTAATTACCGCAGATTTCAAAAAGTCCTTTTTCAATGGGACTTCCTTTGCGCTGGTATTACGAGTCTGCCTGGGAGGCCAAAAAGTGAGCGGTACACCCTATACCGCCAAGATCGATACGTAAACTGAAAGTCAGTAGTTATAAATTTTGCACTACAAAACTGTACCATAAAACTCATAACTAAAGTGCTAAAAAGTACACTAACATCCATAAACTTATTTAGAAAAAGCAAAAAGAAAGAAGATTCCACAAAATAAGTGCAATCTCAAAGTCTAGGATACAAAGCACATATAGACACAGGACCAGAAGATTCAATGCAAAAACAATAATTCTTTATATGTGAATATATATATAAAGTGCATAAAAAAACACACATATATGTACAGTTCAAAACATACAATACATCAACCATACAAATACATTCATACTCATAACAGTAAAAAGGGGTACCCCAATTGAGCAGCAAGAGGTTTTCAACTTATTATTAATAAGGTGCACCATATGAGTCCAGAGACTGTAATTTCCAATTTTAACAAAATATTGGAGCAAACTTTAGGATGCTTTAGAATACATGCAGTTAATTGCATAAGCCAACCATCATAGAGCAGAAATTGCACAGGAAATAACTTTGAAATCATGCAGTTAGTTGAATAAGCCAGATGTCATGAAGCAAGAATCATAGCGTTATTGCAAAAGATCGTCAGTGCAATGTAAATTAATATGTTAGACTCATAAAGCTCAGTCCTGTCCAAACATCCAGATGTTCTGTGTAAATGTTAGCAGTCAAGCAGTAAAGCAAAGTTCATTCCTTATCAGTATTGCAACAATAACAAAGCGCAGTCTCTGTAGCAAAAGCTCAGTTGCAGTAAAAAGGATATAAGTACTATACACATTTCATTGGTGCATTTTCTCTTAGTGAACAGAAAGCCATAAAGTCACTTTGCAAATATATATGCTTCGTAAGCACATCGCCACTTATCATAGACAGGTAATCACATACCAGCCGCATCGAGCGGCATGCTTGTATTTAGAGCAACGTGATCCTCATCCGTCTGTGAGTATATGGTCAAAAGCGGCACAGTGTCCCAATACAAAGATTCTTGATACTTGCTTTCAAGAGGGGTAGCTCTCCCCTTGAGTGGGGTTTAGATGTTAGATAGCGACCTGCCAACGCGTCCCCATGCGCGTTTCGCTCCACCCTCGTGGTCGCTCGGAGCTTCTTCCGGGTATGACGTAGCTACGGCTTACGTGTCCATTTATTGGTTGTTTTGGTCATCTGACTTGGAGGCTCATTCCGTTATCAGTATTGCGTGAGAGCTCATTATTATTTTCAAGCTGACAGCTGTATTCTAATCGCTGTCATATTCAAAACAAGTATACAGCATTACTCATCAATAGATTACATAGGCCATAGCACATCAATTTAATACAACATTCATTCCACCACATACATACAATATTAGTGCCAAAAAATATATATATAGCAAATAATCTTCTATTTCTTTAGCGTCCCTTAGATTTTCGAAATCAGGTCACAGGGAAAGCATTTTAGTAAAAGATTCATATTCATGTCTATAATAACGTACCAAATTGATCAAATTTATTATAATTTTTACTATCAAATTCCTGGAGGCCAGAGACCCTAAACAACATGGATAGCAGAAAGTTATAATTCTCTTCAATTAAAAGGAGAGATTTGTCATTTCAAAAAAGAGGCGAACTCTAATTTTTCATTAAGGCCGTGTGGGGATAGAGTATTCAAGTAATAAATCCAACGAGTCTCTTTTTGTAGGAGAATGGTGTCAATATCACCACCTCGTTTACTGGATTTAACTGCTTCAATACCAATAAATTTTAGATCATCTGTCCTAGACTGGTGGCATTGTGCAAAGTGCCTTGCTATAGGACTATCGATATTAAAATCTTTTACATCGTCACGATGTTCGCTTATTCTAGAACGAAACTCCCTGTAGGTTTTACCTACGTAAAATAATGGGCAGGAACATGACAGTAGATATATTACACCAGTCGTTGAGCAATTAATAAAATATTTAATTTGATAGGTTTTTTCAGTATTGCTCATAAATGTTTTAGTTCGTTTTACATACTGACAACAAACACAATGATTGCACGGAGAGCAACCCACAATTTTCTGGGAGTGTCTATCTAACCAATTAGTATTCCTGACTTGGTTAAACTCACTTCTGACTAAAAAGTCTTTTAGGTTTTTAGCCCTTCGCGCGGTCATAAGTGGATAATCACCCACATATTCTTTAAGGGCTGAATCAAGGGAGAGAAGATGCCAATTTTCTTGTAATATTCTTTTAATCTTTTCCCAATGGGAATTGTATCTCGTGATATATCTAATTTTAGTAGTTGTCTTATCTTCCTCATTTGTATTAGTCTGGTTTTTAAATAGAAGATCTCTTCTATTCATGTTCCTTGCCTTAAAAAGGGCCCTCTTTATACATCTTCTAGAGTATCCTCTAGCCAGAAATCTATCTGCCATCTCATCAGCCTGCTTTTTGAAAACCCAATCATCAGTGCAAATCCGCCGTAACCTTAAAAATTGCCCATAAGGAATATTTTTCTTTAGATTTTCTGGAAAGTCTCTTCTAGCAACAAGGAGATCCAGAAAACTTATTTCATTTAGGTGATAATTACAGGTTAAGAAAATATTAAGATCATTATGGTTAAGGACCGAAACAAATTCCAACAGATCTTGTTCAGTGCCATCCCACAAAATGAGAATGTCATCCACATAGCGGATCCAGAGGGCCACATGTGCATCAACCCAATTTTACTGGATACCCAAGTTGCACAAATCGCTAGAAAAACCTCCTGGCCGTCCCATAATTTCTGGGATCGGTGGTCCAACAGAAGGTATCAGTAGATATATTGACCATTTTTTGAAACCATTTGTCGGTGAACTTCGCACTTTTGTGCAAGATTCTACCGACGTGATTAAAAAACTTGATGGCATTACTATCTCTGAAAAAATGCTTTTTGTTTCTTTGGACGTAGAGTCCTTATACTCTTCGATCCCCCATGCAGTTGGAATAAAAGCCTGTAAATCATTTTTAACAACTAGAGGACCAGGCTACTCTAAACACACTCAATTTGTTGTGGATCTTTTGGAGTTTGTCTTAAACAATAATATCTTCCTTTTTAATGGAAGGTACTACAGACAGAAACGCGGTACGGCCATGGGGGCCACATGTGCACCAACCTATGCTTGCCTCCACCTTGGCTGGTGGGAAGATAATATTGTATTTAGTGAACACTCTGATTGGGTTGATGCACATGTGGCCCTCTGGATCCGCTATGTGGATGACATTCTCATTTTGTGGGATGGCACTGAACAAGATCTGTTGGAATTTGTTTCGGTCCTTAACCATAATGATCTTAATATTTTCTTAACCTGTAATTATCACCTAAATGAAATAAGTTTTCTGGATCTCCTTGTTGCTAGAAGAGATAATATGATAGTTACTCAGGTATATAGAAAACCGACAGCATCTAATAGTGTGTTGTTGGGATCAAGCCATCACCCAGAAAATCTAAAGAAAAATATTCCTTATGGGCAATTTTTAAGGTTACGGCGGATTTGCACTGATGATTGGGTTTTCAAAAAGCAGGCTGATGAGATGGCAGATAGATTTCTGGCTAGAGGATACTCTAGAAGATGTATAAAGAGGGCCCTTTTTAAGGCAAGGAACATGAATAGAAGAGATCTTCTATTTAAAAACCAGACTAATACAAATGAGGAAGATAAGACAACTACTAAAATTAGATATATCACGAGATACAATTCCCATTGGGAAAAGATTAAAAGAATATTACAAGAAAATTGGCATCTTCTCTCCCTTGATCCAGCCCTTAAAGAATATGTGGGTGATTATCCACTTATGACCGCGCGAAGGGCTAAAAACCTAAAAGACTTTTTAGTCAGAAGTGAGTTTAACCAAGTCAGGAATACTAATTGGTTAGATAGACACTCCCAGAAAATTGTGGGTTGCTCTCCGTGCAATCATTGTGTTTGTTGTCAGTATGTAAAACAAACTAAAACATTTATGAGCAATACTGAAAAAACCTATCAAATTAAATCTTTTATTAATTGCTCAACGACTGGTGTAATATATCTACTGTCATGTTCCTGCCCATTATTTTACGTAGGTAAAACCTACAGGGAGTTTCGTTCTAGAATAAGCGAACATCGTGACGATGTAAAAGATTTTAATATCGATAGTCCTATAGCAAGGCACTTTGCACAATGCCACCAGTCTAGGACAGATGATCTAAAATTTATTGGTATTGAAGCAGTTAAATCCAGTAAACGAGGTGGTGATATTGACACCATTCTCCTACAAAAAGAGACTCGTTGGATTTATTACTTGAATACTCTATCCCCACACGGCCTTAATGAAAAATTAGAGTTCGCCTCTTTTTTGAAATGACAAATCTCTCCTTTTAATTGAAGAGAATTATAACTTTCTGCTATCCATGTTGTTTAGGGTCTCTGGCCTCCAGGAATTTGATAGTAAAAATTATAATAAATTTGATCAATTTGGTACGTTATTATAGACATGAATATGAATCTTTTACTAAAATGCTTTCCCTGTGACCTGATTTCGAAAATCTAAGGGACGCTAAAGAAATAGAAGATTATTTGCTATATATATATTTTTTGGCACTAATATTGTATGTATGTGGTGGAATGAATGTTGTATTAAATTGATGTGCTATGGCCTATGTAATCTATTGATGAGTAATGCTGTATACTTGTTTTGAATATGACAGCGATTAGAATACAGCTGTCAGCTTGAAAATAATAATGAGCTCTCACGCAATACTGATAACGGAATGAGCCTCCAAGTCAGATGACCAAAACAACCAATAAATGGACACGTAAGCCGTAGCTACGTCATACCCGGAAGAAGCTCCGAGCGACCACGAGGGTGGAGCGAAACGCGCATGGGGACGCGTTGGCAGGTCGCTATCTAACATCTAAACCCCACTCAAGGGGAGAGCTACCCCTCTTGAAAGCAAGTATCAAGAATCTTTGTATTGGGACACTGTGCCGCTTTTGACCATATACTCACAGACGGATGAGGATCACGTTGCTCTAAATACAAGCATGCCGCTCGATGCGGCTGGTATGTGATTACCTGTCTATGATAAGTGGCGATGTGCTTACGAAGCATATATATTTGCAAAGTGACTTTATGGCTTTCTGTTCACTAAGAGAAAATGCACCAATGAAATGTGTATAGTACTTATATCCTTTTTACTGCAACTGAGCTTTTGCTACAGAGACTGCGCTTTGTTATTGTTGCAATACTGATAAGGAATGAACTTTGCTTTACTGCTTGACTGCTAACATTTACACAGAACATCTGGATGTTTGGACAGGACTGAGCTTTATGAGTCTAACATATTAATTTACATTGCACTGACGATCTTTTGCAATAACGCTATGATTCTTGCTTCATGACATCTGGCTTATTCAACTAACTGCATGATTTCAAAGTTATTTCCTGTGCAATTTCTGCTCTATGATGGTTGGCTTATGCAATTAACTGCATGTATTCTAAAGCATCCTAAAGTTTGCTCCAATATTTTGTTAAAATTGGAAATTACAGTCTCTGGACTCATATGGTGCACCTTATTAATAATAAGTTGAAAACCTCTTGCTGCTCAATTGGGGTACCCCTTTTTACTGTTATGAGTATGAATGTATTTGTATGGTTGATGTATTGTATGTTTTGAACTGTACATATATGTGTGTTTTTTTATGCACTTTATATATATATTCACATATAAAGAATTATTGTTTTTGCATTGAATCTTCTGGTCCTGTGTCTATATGTGCTTTGTATCCTAGACTTTGAGATTGCACTTATTTTGTGGAATCTTCTTTCTTTTTGCTTTTTCTAAATATGTTTTTCTAGGTTGCACTATAGCGTTTATTACTATTATTCTAGGTGAGCTTTACTAAAAAAACCCTGTTTTATAGTTTATTAACATATTAGCTCTTATTAAGAGTTGTTCAAACCATTGAGTCTCGAGTAAACAGCTCCCTATTAATATTAATTATTTATAAATTACTAAAGTCAGTTATTATTATATAATTTTTTGATTATTATATTTCTTTTCTTTTTGGACCAGTTTATTTTATTTATCAAAGTAATTCCTGAGTGGCCAGGACCCTATTTTAGTCATGGCGTTCAAATTAACTGATGAGCGTTGGAATACAGATATATCTGAAGCCTTTTCAATAAAAGAGAGTGTGCAGATTGAGGGAGAGGAGGAACTAATTAATGACGTTGTCTCTGCATTTAAATGTTATAAGAAAAAACTGACAAAGCAAGTTAAAGTGAAGTGGGAATATCAAAGTCTATCTAACTATTTAAAAATGGAAATCATACCTAGAGGGTTGAGAATTAGGCTAGATCCAGGTATCAACTTAAGAGGGATAGATGCCAATAATGAATTTATTGAGAAATGGAATGAAATCTTGACAAAATGTTCACTTGATTTAATTTCATTAATGATTGCAGAGGATGAGAAGAAACTAGAAAATTGTAAAGTGGAAGTTGATACTGTCTATGAAAAATTGAAATATTATGAAAGTGATTCCTCTTTTGAGAAACTAAACAAGGAGACCCAGAAATTAATTGAAAAATTGCAGAGTGAGATAAAATCGAGAAAAAGACGTAAATTGATTAGAGATCAAGATGATTATAGGAGAAATAAAGTCTATATTTATCGCAATAAATTTAACAGTAGGAATCATTATGATTCCGGAACTGATGGATCCGATATGGACTCTGATCCAGATAATGGAAACCAAGAAAGTAATCAAGAGATACGCCCTTTAGGGGTAGGACCAGGAGAGGGGGGAAGTGGAGACACGCGAAGGCCCCCATTAGAAAGGAGAGGTGGGGGGGGGGGGAGGGAGAAGGAACAGAAGTCATTACATGATTACAAGAAACCGATTGAGGTACAATTAACACCTAAGTCTACATCACTTCTCGGTGAACCCCCTGTAAAACAAAAATCCAATATTGTCAATTTGTCCACGTTTCCTCTTAATCAACAGCATATTAGTCTGTTGGAAAAAGGCCTAAGCTTTTGTCCCTCAAATAGACTCGATCTTTTTGAAATTACAAAAGATCTGCACTTATTTGCACGTAAGTTAGCCTTAAAAAAGATTATGGCACCACGAACAACTATTAACCTCAGGAGTGCTGAGGACAGAGAGGCCATCCATAATCTAGAAACCCTTGCATTTGAACAATCTTTAGAACCAATGATAATATGCCCCCATACTGATATGAGGAAAAAATCAACCTATATGCCATCTTTCTCATCCATTCCAAATATTGCGGTATTTGTTCAAAGCGTTACTGAACAATTTGCACAGATTCAATTCACTGGTGTATTGAATGATAACTTATCAAAAGGAGAGCGGAAAGCCCTAGAAGATATGATCGCCCATAATGAACTGGTAGTAAAACCAGCCGATAAGGGCGGGAATGTTGTCATTCTTGACCAAGATTATTATATCAGTGAGGCGATGCGCCAACTTCAAGATACTGAGCAATATGTTCCAGTCACCTTTGATGATTTTCAGAGATCCCATAGTGAACTCTTATTTATTCTTAATGATGCGAGAAGATACAATTTAATCAATAGTCAAGAACAAGGGTATATGTACAATGCTAAACCAGTGACTCCAGTTTTTTACTGGATACCCAAGTTGCACAAATCGCTAGAAAAACCTCCTGGCCGTCCCATAATTTCTGGGATCGGTGGTCCAACAGAAGGTATCAGTAGATATATTGACCATTTTTTGAAACCATTTGTCGGTGAACTTCGCACTTTTGTGCAAGATTCTACCGACGTGATTAAAAAACTTGATGGCATTACTATCTCTGAAAAAATGCTTTTTGTTTCTTTGGACGTAGAGTCCTTATACTCTTCGATCCCCCATGCAGTTGGAATAAAAGCCTGTAAATCATTTTTAACAACTAGAGGACCAGGCTACTCTAAACACACTCAATTTGTTGTGGATCTTTTGGAGTTTGTCTTAAACAATAATATCTTCCTTTTTAATGGAAGGTACTACAGACAGAAACGCGGTACGGCCATGGGGGCCACATGTGCACCAACCTATGCTTGCCTCCACCTTGGCTGGTGGGAAGATAATATTGTATTTAGTGAACACTCTGATTGGGTTGATGCACATGTGGCCCTCTGGATCCGCTATGTGGATGACATTCTCATTTTGTGGGATGGCACTGAACAAGATCTGTTGGAATTTGTTTCGGTCCTTAACCATAATGATCTTAATATTTTCTTAACCTGTAATTATTACCTAAATGAAATAAGTTTTCTGGATCTCCTTGTTGCTAGAAGAGATAATATGATAGTTACTCAGGTATATAGAAAACCGACAGCATCTAATAGTGTGTTGTTGGGATCAAGCCATCACCCAGAAAATCTAAAGAAAAATATTCCTTATGGGCAATTTTTAAGGTTACGGCGGATTTGCACTGATGATTGGGTTTTCAAAAAGCAGGCTGATGAGATGGCAGATAGATTTCTGGCTAGAGGATACTCTAGAAGATGTATAAAGAGGGCCCTTTTTAAGGCAAGGAACATGAATAGAAGAGATCTTCTATTTAAAAACCAGACTAATACAAATGAGGAAGATAAGACAACTACTAAAATTAGATATATCACGAGATACAATTCCCATTGGGAAAAGATTAAAAGAATATTACAAGAAAATTGGCATCTTCTCTCCCTTGATCCAGCCCTTAAAGAATATGTGGGTGATTATCCACTTATGACCGCGCGAAGGGCTAAAAACCTAAAAGACTTTTTAGTCAGAAGTGAGTTTAACCAAGTCAGGAATACTAATTGGTTAGATAGACACTCCCAGAAAATTGTGGGTTGCTCTCCGTGCAATCATTGTGTTTGTTGTCAGTATGTAAAACAAACTAAAACATTTATGAGCAATACTGAAAAAACCTATCAAATTAAATCTTTTATTAATTGCTCAACGACTGGTGTAATATATCTACTGTCATGTTCCTGCCCATTATTTTACGTAGGTAAAACCTACAGGGAGTTTCGTTCTAGAATAAGCGAACATCGTGACGATGTAAAAGATTTTAATATCGATAGTCCTATAGCAAGGCACTTTGCACAATGCCACCAGTCTAGGACAGATGATCTAAAATGTATTGGTATTGAAGCAGTTAAATCCAGTAAACGAGGTGGTGATATTGACACCATTCTCCTACAAAAAGAGACTCGTTGGATTTATTACTTGAATACTCTATCCCCACACGGCCTTAATGAAAAATTAGAGTTCGCCTCTTTTTTGAAATGACAAATCTCTCCTTTTAATTGAAGAGAATTATAACTTTCTGCTATCCATGTTGTTTAGGGTCTCTGGCCTCCAGGAATTTGATAGTAAAAATTATAATAAATTTGATCAATTTGGTACGTTATTATAGACATGAATATGAATCTTTTACTAAAATGCTTTCCCTGTGACCTGATTTCGAAAATCTAAGGGACGCTAAAGAAATAGAAGATTATTTGCTATATATATATTTTTTGGCACTAATATTGTATGTATGTGGTGGAATGAATGTTGTATTAAATTGATGTGCTATGGCCTATGTAATCTATTGATGAGTAATGCTGTATACTTGTTTTGAATATGACAGCGATTAGAATACAGCTGTCAGCTTGAAAATAATAATGAGCTCTCACGCAATACTGATAACGGAATGAGCCTCCAAGTCAGATGACCAAAACAACCAATAAATGGACACGTAAGCCGTAGCTACGTCATACCCGGAAGAAGCTCCGAGCGACCACGAGGGTGGAGCGAAACGCGCATGGGGACGCGTTGGCAGGTCGCTATCTAACATCTAAACCCCACTCAAGGGGAGAGCTACCCCTCTTGAAAGCAAGTATCAAGAATCTTTGTATTGGGACACTGTGCCGCTTTTGACCATATACTCACAGACGGATGAGGATCACGTTGCTCTAAATACAAGCATGCCGCTCGATGCGGCTGGTATGTGATTACCTGTCTATGATAAGTGGCGATGTGCTTACGAAGCATATATATTTGCAAAGTGACTTTATGGCTTTCTGTTCACTAAGAGAAAATGCACCAATGAAATGTGTATAGTACTTATATCCTTTTTACTGCAACTGAGCTTTTGCTACAGAGACTGCGCTTTGTTATTGTTGCAATACTGATAAGGAATGAACTTTGCTTTACTGCTTGACTGCTAACATTTACACAGAACATCTGGATGTTTGGACAGGACTGAGCTTTATGAGTCTAACATATTAATTTACATTGCACTGACGATCTTTTGCAATAACGCTATGATTCTTGCTTCATGACATCTGGCTTATTCAACTAACTGCATGATTTCAAAGTTATTTCCTGTGCAATTTCTGCTCTATGATGGTTGGCTTATGCAATTAACTGCATGTATTCTAAAGCATCCTAAAGTTTGCTCCAATATTTTGTTAAAATTGGAAATTACAGTCTCTGGACTCATATGGTGCACCTTATTAATAATAAGTTGAAAACCTCTTGCTGCTCAATTGGGGTACCCCTTTTTACTGTTATGAGTATGAATGTATTTGTATGGTTGATGTATTGTATGTTTTGAACTGTACATATATGTGTGTTTTTTTATGCACTTTATATATATATTCACATATAAAGAATTATTGTTTTTGCATTGAATCTTCTGGTCCTGTGTCTATATGTGCTTTGTATCCTAGACTTTGAGATTGCACTTATTTTGTGGAATCTTCTTTCTTTTTGCTTTTTCTAAATATGTTTTTCTAGGTTGCACTATAGCGTTTATTACTATTATTCTAGGTGAGCTTTACTAAAAAAAACCCTGTTTTATAGTTTATTAACATCCATAAACTACCTATTAACCCCTAAACCGAGGCCCTCCCGCATAGCAAACACTAAAATACATTTATTAACCCCTAATTTGCCGCTCCAGACATTGCCGCCACTAGAATAAACATATCAACCCCTATACCGCCGTACTCCCGCATCACAAACATTAGTTAAATATTCTTAACCCCTAATCTGCCGTCCCTAATATCGCCGCCACCTACCTACATTTATTAACCCCTAATCTTACGCCACCAACGTCACGGCCACTATACTAAATTTATTAACCCCTAAACCTAAGTCTAACCCTAACACCCCCTAACTTAAATATAATTAAAACTAAATACTTACCTGTAAAATAAACCCTAAGCTAGCTACGATGTAACTAATAGTTAGGGTTTATTTTTATTTTACAGACAAGTTTGTATTTATTTTAACTATGTAGAATAGTTACTAAATAGTTATTAACTATTTACTAACTACCTAGCTAAAATAAATACAAATTTACCTGTAAGATAAAACCTAACCTGCCTTACACTAACACCTAACCTTGCACTACAATTAAATCAAATACAATAATTAAATACAATTACCTAAATTACAACAAAAAAACACACTAAATTACACAAAATAAAAAAAGAAATGATCAGATATTTAAACAAATTACACCTAATCTAATAGCCCTATCAAAATAAAAAAGTCCCCCAAAATAAAATAAAATAAACCCTAGTCTAAACTAAACTACCAATAGCCCTTAAAAGGGACTTTAGCGGGGCATTGCCCCAAATAAATTAGCTCTTTTACCTGTAAAAAAAAAAAATAAAAAAAAAAATACAAACACCCCCCAACAGTAAAACCCACCACCCACACAACCAACCTCCCCAAAAAAATCATAACTAAATAAACCTAAGCTCCCCATTGCCCTGAAAAGGGCATTTGGATGGGCATTGCCCTTAAAAGGGCATTTAGCTATTCTTCCGTCCAAAAGCCCTAATCTAAAAATAAAACCCATCCAATAAACCCTTAAAAAACATAACACTAACCCCCGAAGATCCACTTACGGTTTTTGAAGACCCGACATTCATCCTCAACGAAGCCGGCAGAAGTCTTCATCCAACCGGGCAGAAGCCTTCATCCAGACGGCATCTTCTATCTTTATCCATCCGGGGCAGAGCGGGTCCATCTTCGAGACATCCGGCGCGGAGCATCCTCTTCTTACGACCACTCTTCCAGAATGAAGATTCCTTTAAATTATGTCATCCAAGATGGCGTCCCTTGAATTCCGATTGGGTGATAGAATTCTTTTAGCCAATCAGAATTAAAGGTCAAAAAATCCTATTGGCTGATGCAATCAGCCAATAGGATTGAGCTTGCATTCTATTGGCTGTTCCAATCAGCCAATAGGATTGAAGCTCAATCCTATTGGCTGATTGGATCAGCCAATAGGATATTTTCACCTTTAATTCTAATTGGCTGAAAGAATTCTATCAGCCAATCGGAATTCAAGGGACGCCATCTTGGATGACGTCATTTAAAGGAACCTTCATTCTGGAAGAGTCGTCGTAAGAAGAGGATGCTCCGCGCCGGATGTCTTGAAGATGGACCCGATCCGCGCCGGATGGATGAAGATAGAAGATGCCGTCTGGATGAAGACTTCTACCCTGTTGGATGAAGACTTCTGCCGCTTCGTTGAGGACTTCTGCCAGCTTCGTTGAGGATCGATGTCGGGTCTTCAAAAACTGTAAGTGGATCTTTGGGGGTTAGTGGGTTTTTAAAGAGTTTATTGGGTGGGTTTTATTTTTAGATTAGGGCTTTTGGGCGTAAAAAGAGCTAAATGCCCTTTTATGGGCAATGCCCATCCAAATGCCTTTTTTAGGGCAAAGGGGAGCTTAGGTTTTATTAGTTTATTTGGGGGGTTGGTTGTGTGGTGGTGGGTTTTATTGTTTGGGGGGGGTGTATTTTTTTTTCGAGGTAAAAGAGCTGATTTCTTTGGGGCAATGCCCCACAAAAGGCCCTTTTAAGGGCTATTGGTATTTTAATTTAGGCTAGTTTTTTTATTTTGGGGGGGGTATTTTTATTTTGATAGGGCTAATTAGTTTAAATATCTGATAATTTCCTTTTTTATTTTGTGTAATTTAGTGGCTTTTTTCTAATTTAGGTAATTGTATTTAATTAATGTAATTGATTTAATTGTAGTCTAAGGTTAGGTGTTAGTGTAAGGCAGGTTAGGTTTTATTTTACAGGTAAATTTGTATTTATTTTAGCTAGGTAGTTTGTAAATAGTTAATAACTATTAAGTAACTATTCTACCTAGTTAAAATATGGGTTAATAAGTGTAAGATCAGGGGTGTTTAGACTCAGGGATCATGTTAGGGTGTTAGGTGTAAACATAAATTTTGTTTCCCCAAAGGAATCAATGGGGCTGCGTTACGGAGCTTTACGCGGCTTTTTTGCAGGTGTTAGTTTTTTTTTCAGCCATTGATGTCTATGGGGAAATCGTGCACAAGCACGTAAAACCAGCTCACCGCAGCTTTCAGCAGCGCTGGTATTGGAGTGCGGTATGGAGCTCAATTTTGCTTTACGCTCACTTCTTGCCTGATAACGCCGGGTTTTTATAAACCTGTAATACCAGCGCTGTAGGGAAGTTAGCGGTGCAATAACTTGCAAGTTATTACCGAGCAGCTCTTACCGCAAAACTCGTAATCTAGCCGTATGTTAATAGAATTGTCTCCAGCAATCTATCTCACATCGCCAAACTAAATAAACTATTTACTCCGTTCTCCACAGGAGTAAACTAAAAGGCACGTGGTCACATGACCGGACTCGGCGAGAGAGAGGATGGCGCCGCATCTCCTTCTCAGTGAAGAAGGAGGCGGGAACACGGCAGCAGAAAGGAAATGAAGTGCAAACATTTGTTGACATTGTGCTTCATTTTAACAGCAGAACGCCACCATCAAAGTCTCCCCTTGAGCTGAAAAAAAGGCATTGAAATTCAAAGTAGAATATTCCTTGCCCCAACACTCAGCGCAATTATAGCGTACAGATATACTACTCAGTGAGTGCAATGCTCAAACTCAATGCCGCCTCCGCTAGGAATCCTAGAACGAAGTGAGTGACCCATACAAATGCGCAGTCAAAATAAACAGTGCACCCTTTTCAAATACTGTGCCTGTGCATTAAAAAGCTACAGAAGCTCAAAAGAACACATTCAGATGAAAAACATTAGAGGAGTCAAGATATTAACTCCTTAGTTGACTTTAAATATTAACACAAATCCAAAATTCAGGGGAATCTATATTAACCCCTAGTCTCCTGCCACCATAAAGTGCCTGCGTCCTGCCAAAAAAATTTCCTTCTAAAGGATATAAATGTTTCACATAATGTTGCAGAGAGGTTCTTAACCCTTCCAGTGCCAGTCTCCCAGCCCCATAAAACACAAAGGCACTTACCTGCAGTCTTGCCGTCTGGCAGGAGGACAGCTTACTTGGTATGAGAGGATGCCGCTCCTCACAGAGACCTGTGGAAAAAAGAAAGATCAGAGCAAAACTACTCTGGCTTTCTATACTAGGGCAGCAAATATGTTAGGAAAATGCAGCAAGGCCCACCTTACAAGTCCCTAACTGCTTTAAAACCACCACTGCCCTACTGAAGAGAGTGGAGTATGGCTATACCAAAACTTGAAAGGAAAGATCAGAGCAAACCTGCTCTGGCTTTAAAAATAATAAAATCTTGATTAAAGTGAGAAAATCCAATCTACTACAGATACCAAAACTTCACCTCCTCCTTGCACCGAAGGCAAAAATAATGACTGGGGATTGGGGGAAGGGAAGAGACATATAACAGCTTTGCTGTGGTGCTCTTTGCCTACTCCTGCTGGCCAGGAGTGATATTCCCAACAGTAATTGATTATTCTGTGGACTCGCCGTATCTTAGGAAAGAAACCCCCCCCCATACTTAAGAGCCAACCTGAATCACCATAAGCCCCCTACTCTAATAACCCCTAAACAGCCACATAGCCCATCGCAAAGTAACCCGTATACTATTAACCCCATAAACCGCCACATAGGCTACTGCAAAGTAACCCATTATGTTATTAACCCCTAAACCATCACAACTCATATTGCAAAATAACCAACTACACTATTGATCCCTAAAAAATGTCTACCAACTCTTCAATTTCCCCCCCACAAAAAAAGGGCTCTCTCAAAAAAAATTACTCTAAAAGTTGCACTGAAAAGGGCATTTGCAGGGCATTTAGCTCTTTTGCTGCCTATTAAAAAAAAACAAAACCCTAATCTAAATCATCCGGGCGACGACGATTCATCTTCACCTCGGCGGTGCACGCCATCCATCTTCTTATCTTTCATCCCTGACGTCCTCTTCATGCGGTCACCAGCCTCACATTGAATTTTGAATGCAAGGTATCCCCTTTATATAGGCGTACTCTTGCATTCCTATTGGCAGATTTTTAATTTCAAATTCAAACTCAGCCAATAGAATGAAAGCTTTTTCTTTTGGCTGAGTTGTATTCGAAAGAAGACGTCGGGATGGAAGATAAGAAGATGGATGAAGAGCGCCGCCAGGAAGAAGAAAAGAAGGTTCCCGTCAGGAAGAAAATGGAGCGCCACCGCCCAGATTCATCTTTGGTGAGTACCATCTTTGGGGTTTAGTGTTAGTTTTTTTGGGTGAGTTTTTTTTTTTTTTTTTTTTTAATGGGCAGCAAAAGAGCATTTACTTTCAACTTAGAATCCGAGTGGACATTGCCACTCAATGCCACCCATAGAAAATATAGGGAGTGTAAATTACCACAAATTTGCAGAAACAAATTTGCAGTAATTTAAACAGTGCACCACTATATGGATGTGAGGGAAAAGAACACTGCGATTTTGCAATCAAATTTATACTCATTGCGCTAACGATAGGGATCACTCATAATCTGACCCTGAATGTTAATTAAAAGCTATTTAGATATGAATTCAAACTAATAATGCAGTATTGGATGTGTAGTACATACTAATAGTCACTGGATGATAAGGATATTTGCTTCTGCTTTACTAGTGGCGATGGACATGCCTCTGCAAGTACATAAAGTAAAGATTGATTGACAAGCCCTTTTCTAGCACAATTGACTGCGCGATGGATGAGGTTCAGGAGAGCGAACATTGCTTGACTAGCTATTGATAAATAGGGGCCTATATCGTTTATCAGAGTTACTGCTATTACATATTATATTAATACCATTTTAACAAATTAATAAAATAACCGCCTGTCAGCTTTAAAAATACCGCTATTTCAGAGTATTTAATGCAATTAAATATTATATTATATTTCCAGGGCCTAGAGGTAAATAAATACTTTAAGGTTAATCTAATTTAACCCCTTAACGTCTGGACTTATTTGTCTACATCTGAACAAAGATTCAATGTAAACAAATAAGCAAAAATTTAAATTAAGCAATATGTTCATGTGATCGTGTGATTTCAATGATGGAACATGTCAGGAAGCGCCTTTGTCTTAAATACAGCCAAACAAATTAATTTGATGGTCTCTTACTTCATTTAGATGTTGAAAGAGCATTAAAATTCTACTTTCATATTACAAAGGTTTTTAAACAGTCATCTGTTTGTATTTTAGTCAACATTAATCAGAGGTGCCACATCAGTTTATTTAGCTTTTTGGCTAAATCTCTTCATTACCAAGGTTTACTTGGAGGTGTGATAGTCTTTTCTAAAACACATTAGTGCCCTTTCTTCTAAATCAGGTTTTTCATCTTGGATTTTCAAGAATGAGGATTATATTGAATAAAATTGCAAGGCAGCAACATACTTTCTCTAAATTCTACCACTTTTATGTGTTTGGTAGGGAAGTTCTTCAGGCAGAAATGTCTGGCAAGTAGTGTCTGGCCTTAAAACCATTTTCTGTCCTGCCAAATTACTCATGAACTCCACAGCTTGGATATTAGTTCACAGGAGTAATGTCTCATGGACTCTCACCACCTTAAAAAAGAAAACAAAAACATAATTTATGCTTACCTGATAAATGTATTTTTTTCCGGATATGGTGAGTCCACGGAATCATCAATTACTAGTGGGAATATCACTCCTGGCCAGCAGGAGGAGACAAAGAGCACCACAGCAAAGCTGCTATATATGTCACTTCCCTTACCCATAATCTCCAGTCATTCGACCGAGGGAAAAATGGAAAAAGATGATAACACAAGTGTAGAGGTGCCTGAGGTTTTAGAAAAAAATAACTGTCTTAAATAAAGGCTGGGCCGTGGACTCACCATATCTGGAAATAAATACATTTATCAGGTAAGCATAAATTATGTTTTCTTTCCTAAGATATGGTGAGTCCACGGAATCATCAACTACTAGTGGGAATCAATACCCAAGCCAAAAGGACACAGATGATAAGGGAGGGACAAGACAGGTAGACCTAAACAGGGACTACTTCCTGAAGAACCCTTCTCCCAAAAGAAGCCTCAGCTGAGGCAAAAGTATGAAATTTATAAAACTTAAAAAAAGTATGCAAAGAGGACCAAGTTGCAGCCTTGCAAATCTGTTCCACAGAAGCTTCCTTTTTAAATGCCCATTAAGAAGAAACAGCCATTGTGGAATGAGCAGTGATTCTCTCAGGAGGTTGCTGTCCAGCAGTCTCATAGGCCAAACGAATAATACTCCTTATCCAAAGAGAAAGAGAAGTAGCCGTATCTTTCTGACCCTTGCGCTTCCCAGAAAAGCAAACAAAGAAAGCAGAAGACTGATGAAAGTCCATAGTTGCCTGAAGATATTACTTCAATGCACGCACAACATCTAGGTTGTGCAACAAACGCTCCTTAGGAGAAGAAGGATTAGGACACAAAGAAGGAACCAAAATCTCCTGATTAATATTCTTGGTTGAAACAACCTTAGGTAGGAAACCTAACTTATTACATAGAACCATCTTATCAGAATGAAACATAAGATAAGCAGAATAAAACTGCAGAGCAAAGAGTTACGAAACTCTCCAAGCAGAAGAAATAGCAACAGGAAACAAAATCTTCCAAAATAACATCTTAAAATCTAAGGAATGCATAGGTTCAAAAGGAGCTTGCTGTAAAACTCTAAGAACAAGGTTAAGACTCCAGGGAGGAGTAACAGGTTTAAACACAGGCCTGATCAACAGATTGCATCCGCCAAACGCTTATACAACAAAATGGACAACGCATAAATCTGACCTTTCAGAGTACTAGCTGACGAACCCTTCTCCAGATCCTCCTGGAGAAAAGACAAAATCCTAGGAATCCAGACTCTACTCCAAGAGTAGCCTCTGGATTCACACCAATACAGATATTTATGACATATCTTATAGTAATTTTTTCTTGTCACTGGCTTCACCAAGACTTCACCTCCTCCTTGCACCGCAGGCACAGAGAATGACTAGAAAGTATGGGTAAGGGAAGTGACATATATATAGCAGTTTTGCTGTTGTGCTCTTTGCCTCCTCCTGCTGGCAAGACGTGATATTCCCACTAGTAATTGATGCTTCTGTGGACTCATCATATCTTAGGAAAGAAATGTATGCTTAGCAGATACATTCATTTTTTCAAGGGTCCAGAAGACCCATCCATTTTAATTTTTTACTTAAGTTTTTACTGGGGGCCGTTCTAGTTTGCACCTCATTTTCCCTACTTTATCTTTTCCTACCTTTCTACTTCTAGACTGATGTATAGCCAAGAAAGGAGAATACCAGAGAGGTGGGAGCACTCTTACAGAATGTTTAAAACTAGGCAAAGGGGGGGGGGGGTCAGTTAAAACATAATAAAATACACACAGATCAGTATGTGCATATGACACACCTAAAATATCTCAAGGAAGGGATGACAGAAGGGTACATTTAGGAACTGCATCATTAGAAAGTTTTGGAGGAAAGCACACCAAGTAGCAGCAGAAAGCAAATGAAATGTATGAGAGCAAATGCAAGAAGCATGATGGGTAAAATGGGGGAGTTGGAAAACATAGAAGTCAAAGAACATTTTAACTAATGTAACAAGTTTAACTAATATTTTTTATTTTAAGAAAGCAAAATTCAATGATTTAAGGAAATCATGAAACAACATAAATTGGGACAAAGTATTCTCTAATGATAAAGGATAAATGGATAACATTTAAAACTTTGTTAAATAAATATATATCACCACATTCCACGTGGTTATAAAACAAAACAAATATCCAAGACAATGTGGCAAAATAGAAATGTGTTAAGAGAAATTAGGAAAAAAACATAGGGCATTTAAATTATTCAAAGAAAAGACTAAACATTATTATATAAGGAATGCAAAAAAGCAATCAAATTTGCCAAAATTGAAAATTAAAGATTAATTGCAAACCCTAAAAGGTTTTTTAAGTACATAAATGGCAAAAAATCTAAGAGGGAATATATAGGTATATTAAAATGTTTGAAGGGTAGCGTGATTAACAGTGACAGGGAGAAGGCTAAGATACTAAATCCGTTATTTTCCTCAGTATACACAATAAATTAACCAATGGGAGATACTTCGAAAGAAACTAGAAAATACAAGCCCATACCATTACCTGGATTATCTGTAGAGGATATCAGGATAAGGTAAATAATTCTCAAGGCCCAGATGGAATACAACAAAAGATTTTACAGGAATTTAGCAATGTTACAGCCAAACCTTTTCAAGACTCATTATCCTCAGGCATAGTACACCAGGACTGGAGTAAAGCTGATTTGGTGCCATTTTTGAAAAAGGGAAGCAGGGCTGATCCAGGAAGATATAGACCGGTTAGACTGACATCAATAGTGGGGAAGATACTTGAAGGGATTATAAGGGATAACATTGATGAGTATATTCGTGTAAACAAGATTATGAGTTCAAATCAGCATGGTTTTGTGAGAAATAGATCATGTCAAACTAATCTAATTAGATTCTACAAGGAAGTAAAATATATATATATATATATATATATATATATATATATATATATATATATATATATATATATATATATATATATATATATAAATCAATCAATATATATCAATTTCATTTGTATGCCGATGACACCCAAATCTACCTCTCTGCACCAGACCTATCTCCTTCCTTGCTAACCCATTTCATTAACTGTCTTTCTCACATCTCTTCCTGGATATCCTCTCACTATCTTAAGCTAAATTTCTCCAAAACTGAGCTTCTTATTTTCCCTCCTTCTTCTAAAATCTCCACCCTCCATCTCTCTAAAACTGTCGACAACTCCATCATTACCCCTACCCATCATGCCCGATGTCTTGGGGTCACATTTGACTCAGATATTTATTTCATTCCTCACATTCAGTCCTTGGCTAAATCCTGTTGCTTCCACCTTAAAAACATCTCTAAAATTAGACATTTCCTTACACAAGAATCAACTAAGATTTGAATCCACTATCTCATCCTTTCCTGCCTCAACTACTGCAACTCTGTCCTCTCTGGTCTCCCCAGCTGCCGCCTAGCTCCTTCACAATCCATAAAGAAGCCTCTGCCAGGCTCATCTTCCTTAGATCTCGCCCTTCATCTGCTGCACCTCTCTGCCTATCCCTTCACTGGATTCCTCTTGCCTCCAGAATTAAACACAAAAATCTTACTCTTACATACAAGGCCCTCAACTGAACTGCTCCCCCCTATATCCCAGATCTTGTCTCCAGATACTCTCCCTCCCGTCCCCTTCACTGTGCTCACAACCTCCTACTCTCCTCCTCTCTTGTTACCTCCTCAAATTCCTGTTTAAAGGACTTCTCAAGACTGGCTCCCATCTTGTGGAACTCTCTGCCTTGCTCCACAAGACTCTCCCGTAGTTTTGAAAGCTTTAAGTGCTCCCTAAAGGATCTATTGTTCAGGGATGCATACAACCTACACTAACCTTTGCTAATACTAGTTCCTCTCCTCCATTACTGAACCCCCTTAGCATGTAAGCCTAAGAGTCCAACTGTTTGCAGATCCCCTTCATAAGAGCTGACTACAACAGTGCGTCTCTCGGCAGGGCCCTCTACCCATTTGATCCCTATAAATGTTACCTTGTATACCGCCTATGTTTATAGCGCTGCGGAATCTGTTGGCGCTCTACAAATAACTGATAATAATAATAATAAAAAAGGGGAACCAGTTCATGTGATATACTTGGATTTTGAAAAGACGTTTGAAACAGTGCCACATGAGAGCTTAATGTACAAAATTAAGGGACTGTGAATAGCTGAAAACATTAGCTCATGGATATATAAATGGATTAAAGACAGTAAGCTACTAGTAGATGTAAACGGATCATACTCAGACTAGAAAAATGGTAATCAGTGGAGACCCCCAGGGATCAGTATTATAAGGGATAACATTGATGAGTATATTCGTGTAAACAAGATTATGAGTTCAAATCAGTATGGTTTTGTGAGAAATAGATCATGTCAAACTAATCTAATTAGATTCTACAAGGAAGTAATATATATATATATATATATATATATATATATATATATATATATATATATATATATATATCAATATATATCAATTTCATTTCCTTCCTTGCTAACCCATGTCATTAACTGTCTTTCTCACATCTCTTTCTGGATATCCTCTCACTATCTTAAGCTAAATTTCTCCAAAACTGAGCTTCTTATTTTCCCTCCTTCTTCTAAAATCTCCACCCTCCATCTCTCTAAAACTGTCGACAACTCCATCATTACCCCTACTCCTCCTGCCCGATGTCTTGGGGTCACATTTGACTCAGATATTTATTTCATTCCTCACATTCAGTCCTTGGCTAAATCCTGTCGCTTCCACCTTAAAAACATCTCTAAAATAAGACATTTCCTTACACAAGAATCAACTAAGATTTGAATCCACTATCTCATCCTTTCCTGCCTCAACTACTGCAACTCTGTCCTCTCTGGTCTCCCCAGCTGCCGCCTAAGCTCCTTCACAATTCATAAAGAAGCCTCTGCCAGGCTCATCTTCCTTAGATCTCGCTCTTCATCTGCTGCACCTCTCTGTCTATCCCTTCACTGGCTTCCTCTTGCCTCCAGAATTAAACACAAAAATCTTACACTGACATACAAGGCCCTCAACTGAACTGCTACCCCCTATATCCCAGATCTTGTCTCCAGATACTCTCCCTCCCGTCCCCTTCACTGTGCTCACAACCTCCTACTCTCCTCCTCTCTTGTTACCTCCTCAAATTCCTGTTTAAAGGACTTCTCAAGACTGGCTCCCATCTTGTGGAACTCTCTGCCTTGCTCCACAAGACTCTCCCGTAGTTTTGAAAGCTTTAAGTGCTCCCTAAAGGATCTATTGTTCAGGGATGCATACAACCTACACTAACCTTTGCTAATACTAGTTCCTCTCCTCCATTACTGAACCCCCTTAGCATGTAAGCCTAAGAGTCAAACTGTTTGCAGATCCCCTTCATAAGAGCTGACTACAACAGTGCGTCTCTCGGCAGGGCCCTCTACCCATTTGATCCCTATAAATGTTACCTTGTATACCGCCTATGTTTATAGCGCTGCGGAATCTGTTGGCGCTCTACAAATAACTGATAATAATAATAATAAAAAAGGGGAACCAGTTCATGTGATATACTTGGATTTTGAAAAGACGTTTGAAACAGTGCCACATGAGAGCTTAATGTACAAAATTAAGGGACTGTGAATAGCTGAAAACATTAGCTCATGGATATATAAATGGATTAAAGACAGTAAGCTACTAGTAGATGTAAACGGATCATACTCAGACTGGAAAAATGGTAATCAGTGGAGACCCCCAGGGATCAGTACTCAGCCCTGTTTTGTTTAATATTTTTATTGACTTGTAGCAAGGATTATATAGCAACATCTATAATTTTGCAGATGATACAAAGTTGTCTAAGATCATCAGGTCAGTGTAGGATGAACTTGCTTTACACAAGGGGATTTACAAAAATTAGAAGAATGGGCAAGTAAATAGAAAAGTGAGATTCAATACTGGAAAATGCAGGGATCTACAGTTTGGAAGTAAAAATAAGCAGTGAAACAATTATTTAAATGGGACTAGACTTAGAAAAACAGAGGAGGAATGGGATTTGGGAGTACTTATAGATAACAAGCTAAAGATGGGTGCACAATGCGGAGCAGCGGCTTCTAAGGCTAAAACGATACTAGCATGTATTAAAAGAGGCATTGATGCAAGGGAGGAAAGCATAATTCTGTCATTATATGAGAATATACGATGGGGTTTGCATTTTACACTCTGTTTCTTACATAACAGATTATGTTCTATTCATAAATAAATATTCCTGCATGTATCTAATGCTCTCTCTCTCTCTCTCTATATATATATATATATATATATATATATATATATATATATATATATATATATATATATATATATATATATATACACACACACAACAACATTTAAAATTAGGGGGAGGTAAAATATGAGTTTAAAATCCTCCACTACGCACAGAATATAGAGAAAATAACTCATTGTGAAGTTCATTAACAAATCTAGACAGGCCAGAAAGCTTGTTTTTCCCACAGAAAACCTCTGGAATACATTGTTTCCAATGCAGCAAAGGATTCTGGGTAAGATATGCAAATTAAGTTCCCAATGACACACCTTTTTACTTCAAGTCTGCTTTTCAGCAGATTCCCTTAACGCCAAAGCATCGCTTGGCGTTAAAGGAATCTGCTGAAAAGCAGACTTGAAGTTAAAAGGTGTGCCGTATGTTTGTCTATATGTCTATATATGTGTACATATGTATTTATATGTATGTCTATATATGTGTACATATGTATTTATATGTGTATATATGTCTGTAAATACATAATATATATTTATATATATACTGTATATACACATACACATATACATCTTTAGATATATATATCTATGTATGTATGTATCTCAATGTTAAAGCCCTTTGCCTGACTTTTTTTTCTTCTAATGCCCGAGACCTCATATCTTTGAGCCTTTATAACTTTTGTGTGCAATATTTAAAAAATTTTTTTATTAGATAGAGTTATTAGGAGTGTAACTTGGGGGCGGAGCCAAGAGCCGACAGTGATGGCCGCTTAAGAGAAAAGCTCTGCGCAAGGATGGCCAAAAAAAGAGCCTAAAGAATATAATTACAGAGTACAATGATATTGAAAAGTTGAACGATAAACAACTAAATCTGCCAGCTACACGGAGATACCAATTACATAATTATTTTTGGGCTGTAGCTTGGTGATCTGCTTATTACCTGAACTGCACAGGATTGAAAACATGCAACGGCGGTGTCTAACTACGCCACAACATTTCCAAGCACTGACTGTGTTGACCTGGTTCTAATAATTCTATAGGGCTCGAAGCTACACTCGTGTTCAAAACTATCAAGCATCTGGTAGATGATAGAGCCTTCCACTTTTTTCACAGCATTGGCTGATGTACTGGATAAACACCATGTGAGACTCCTGGAATCTATAGAAGAAGCATTTTGTTCTCTTACTCAAGACCCGGTGGGTATTGATTCAGCCACAACAGGGATGTTTATTGAGATTGTCCCAATGAGTCTTGACTGTAATCAGGGAGTAGCACCAAATGAAGAAGTCATTAGGCACAAAGGATAGCGCTCCAGAGTCACCATATGTGGCACTCCAGGGTCTGCCTTCCTCATATATTTGTACACTCGCTTACCCTTTTGGGGAACAGTTGGAGCAAGCCACAGCCAGTGTTACAAAATATGTGAGCATAAAAGCAGATCTTTACATACAGGATTCTCCTGACAACAGAAGTTTTGCAACACAAGGCTGGAACGAGTTTGGACATTTATTATTCAGACATTTGATGCATTACTCTCCCTCACCACTTTTGAGTCAGACTGATTCCAGACGCAGCATTGGATAGGCCTGTGATGGGACTGGACTCTCTATCAGTGGCTCTACCATTTCATCGCTGGGCTACAACCGTGCTATGCGGCTGGTGGTAGCAGGGTTCACCGGGAGAAAACTTTTTCATTTCCCCAACATTGGAGTTTGTGCTAAGTATAGCAATCATTTGTTTTATTTGGTCATCCAGGCTGATTGTTTTAAAAGTTATATTATTATAGTTACTGGCTGACTGCAAGTTTGTAATCAATGTTTCCCTTTTTCAATTTATTGAAAATATCTCTTCTGGCCCTCTAGATGGCAGCAAAGATACATGTTAACACATTCATGTTTAAGACACTTATTTGTTTTCTTCTTAAAAGCTGAAGTGTTTATACACGGAACTTAGAAATACTTGGAAGTCTGTACTACCCTCATCTAATATAGAGCATAATAGACAAGTAAATCTCCTGGACACTGGATAAGAGAACATATAATTGTGATGAGAAAAGTTAACAAATTAGCTAAACACCTGCTCATTTTACCTCCCACAGGCTTCAACAAACTTGGAGATACTTTTGTAAATATATCCCATCAGGATTACATTTCACATATAAACCTTAGGGGCGCAATCCGATATACGGCGTAGTTTTCGGTGCAAGCGAGGGAACCCGTGCCGCCCGTAATATCACCTTGCACATCGGGGTATTACATATACCCCGCCGGCAGTTCCTAAAGTGCCGTAAGTCGGATAAACTAGCGATGTCCAGAAATGAGCGTAGCTACAAATTTCTGGAGTCGCCAGTGACTTACGGCACTTTAGAAACTGCCGGCGCCTAAGAAAACTAACTAAAATGTTAAATCTCCTGTAACTGTCTAACCTGCCTCCCAAAAATAAGCCCAACACGTATACCCCTATATTCGCAATCCCCCCTCTCACTCCTAATAATAAATGTATTAACCCCTAGACCGACACCCCCCACAATGCAATAAGCCTAATTATTAACACCTAAACCACCATAGCCCACACCGCAATAAACCTATCCTAGTATTAACCCCTAAACCGCCGTAGCCCACATAGCCTATTAAATCTATTAACCCCTAATCTGCCGCCGCCAACGTCGCCACCACTATAATAAAGTTATTAACCCCTAAACCTAAGTCTAACCCTAACACCCCCCTAACTTAATTATTATTTAAATGAATCTAAATAATATTACTATTATTAACTAAATTATTCCTAAATACTTACCTATAAAATAAACCCTAAGATAGCTACAATATAATTAATAATTACATTGTAGCTATTTTAGGATTTATTTTTATTTTACAAGCAACTTTGTATTTCTTTTAACTAGGTACAATAGCTATTAAATAGTTAATAACTATTTAATAGCTACCTAGTTAAAATAATTACAAAATTACCTGTAAAATAAATTACACTACACTATCAATAAATAAATTAAATTAATTAACTACAATTAGCTAAAATTAAATACAATTAAATAAACTATAGTACAAAAAAAACACTAAATTACAGAAAATAAATTTTTTTACAAGAAGTTAAAACTAATTACACCTAATCTAAGCCCCCTAATAAAATAAAAAAGCCCCCCAAAATAATAAAATGCCCATACCCTATACTAAATTACAAATAGCCCTTAAAATGGCTTTTTGCGGGGCATTGCCCCAAAGTAATCAGCTCTTTTACCTGTAAAAAAAAGACAATACCCCCACCAACATTACAACCCACCACACACACACCCCTACCCTAAAACCCACCCAATCCCCCCTTAATAAAACCTAACACTACCCCCTTGAAGATCACCCTACCTTGAGCCGTCTTCACCCAGCCGGGCACAAGTGGTCATCCAATCCAGGCAGAAATCTTCATCCGATTGGGCAGAAGAGGACATCCAGACCGGCAGAAGTCTTCATCCTATCCAGGCAGAAGAGGACATCCGGACCGGCAGAAGGCTTCATCCAAGCGGCATCTTCTATCTTCTTCCATCCGACGAGGAGCGACTCCATCTTGAAGACATCCGGCGCGGAGCATCCTTCCAGCACGACGGACTAACGACGGTTCCTTTAAATGACGTCATCCAAGATGGCGTCCCTCGAATTCCGATTGGCTGATAGTATTCTATCAGCCAATCGGAATTAAGGTAGGAAAAATCTGATTGGATTCTACTGGATTGGATCAGCCAATAGAATTGACCTCGCATTCTATTGGCTGATCCAATCAGCCAATCGGATTTTTACTACCTTAATTCCGATTGGCTGATAGAATCGACGATGCATATCGGATCGGGCCCCTGATGTCTCTATTTAAATTCTACTACTGCTATTTGGAGAACTTATAACCACCATGTTAGACTGTTACATACTTTCTGCCTAACATTGTTTGAGGACTGTCAATAGTCTCACATATATATTTGTCTATTACAGATTATGCTTAAGTCAGCTCAGGGACTGGGTTATTACACAAAATCCATGTAATAACATCTTATAGCATTGTGGTATGAATGTTAATCATAGCCTAATTTAAAGTTTAGCTCCATAGGTTGGTCAATTATCTTTCTCCTGCGTTTCTCTGTCTGTCAGTTCATCTTTATCTATCCCCATATTTTCAGTCATTCAAGGTTATATTATCATAAATGGTACTTGCCTACTACTTTAATATGCCCATTTACTCTATATATCCAAATGCAGATGAAGGAGGTATGATTGTGTATTCCAAACAGTTAAGCATTAGGTGTACCTTAGAAATCCACACTCTTAGGTGGGTATTAAAACTCACAGAGCGTATTATCATATTATTATCCCTTTGGTCACAGACATATGTGTTTCCATCTGGTTCCTCTGTTGCTGGGTGTAGGGCACACAATCAGCTAATAAGATTTATTTTGTGTATACCAGTATATTTAAGAGTCTGCAGTACTAAGGCAGACCTTGTTACCCCTTGCTGGTATGAAAACAGGTGCGCTAATACAATGGAGTCACAGTGATTTCTTTTTTTTTACACTCCTGCCTCCCCACACACATTGCCAATATATAGAGCGCCTCTTATAGCCCTACACAAGCTATTGATGGGCTTTCTTTATACTAGACAGCACTTGAGACCTCTACATAAAGTTGCTATACATTCCATAACGTATGAGTGTAACTTTACTTTGTAATGTATTTTTTACGTGTTTTGTGCAACTTTTTAGTTTCGTGAAACCAGAGCTCTGAAGTCATGGTAATCATTCTAGCATAAATCTCAATAGTGCTCAAGCGATAGCATTTGATTTTAACTCGTAATACCAGCAGCAGGCCAGACGGCGCGAAAACCCCCGCAATGAACCCCTTACCGATTGAGCGTAAACGTTTGCGCTCCACTTGTAAACTGACCAATAATTGGCTTATTTGTACAGCAGCAGATCTCAACTTTTTATTTATGCAACTGTTTTTTCAAGCAAACAATACTTTAAAACTTGTTAGCTCATAAGATTGTATCTTGTCATATTTGATGCATTTCTCTGTATGTGCCGATTTTACAGTCCTGCAAGATATAACTGTCTAAATAAATGAAAATTACTTATGGCAGTATTTCTAGATAAAAAATGCTGGTAGGTTAAACAATCAGTTTTACAAAACTACTGTATAATGAGGTGTCATCTCCTGTAATCGTGGGCGCATGTTTGCTGGCAGCTCTGAATGGTCACGTCCGTCATTTTATGTTTTTCTATTCTCAAAAGTGTTTTCTGCTGTGCTAAATAAACATTTTTTTTTTGGTTTCTTTCATTTTTGGAGAGCATTGACGCAATTTAAAGGGATAATATACACAGATTTTCATATAACTGCAACTACTATAAAGAATACAATGCACAGATACTGATATAAAGAATCTAATATAAAACCATTTAAAAATGTACTTAGAAGCTCCCAATTTAACACTGTTGATTAGGTTAGGACACCCACTGAAAGGGGCTGAGAGCAGACACTTCCGCCACCCCTCCTACCCTGTATATGAAAAACAAAATTTGTGCTTACCTGATAAATTTCTTTCTTTTGTGCTATATCCAGTCCACGGGTTCATCCATTACTTGTGGGATATTCTCTTTCCCAACAGGAAGCTGTAAGAGGACACCCACAGCAGAGCTGTCTATATAGCTCCTCCACTAACTGCCACTCCCAGTAATTCGACCGAAGACAAGCAAGAGAAACGAGAAACTATAGGGTGCAGTGGTGACTGTAGTTTAAAAAATAAAAACACCTGCCTTAAAGTGACAGGGCGGGCCGTGGACTGGATACACCACAAGAGAAAGAAATTTATCAGGTAAGAATAAATTTTGTTTTCTCTTGTAAGGTGTATCCAGTCCACGGGTTCATCCATTACTTGTGGGATACCAATAGCAAAGCTTTAGGACACGGATGAAGGGAGGGACAAGGCAGGCACTTAAACGGAAGGCACCACTGCCTGTAAGACCTTTCTCCCAAAAATATCCTCTGAGGAAGCAAAAGTATCAAATTTGTAGAATTTAGAAAAAGTATGAAGCGAAGACCAAGTCGCCGCATTACAAATCTGTTCAACAGAGGCCTCATGTTTAAAAGCCCATGTGGAAGCTACCGCTCTAGTAGAATGAGCTGTAATTCTTTCAGGAGGCTGCTGGCCAGCAGTCTCATAAGCTAAATGGATTATGCTTCTCAGCAAAAAAGAAAGAGAAGTTGCAGAAGAATTTTGGCCTCTCCTCTTTCCAGAGTAGACAACAAACAATACAGATGTTTGACGAAAATCCTTAGTAGCTTGTAAATAAAACTTTAAAGCATGAACCACGTCAAGATTGTGTAACAGACGTTCCTTCTTTGAAGAAGGATTAGGACACAGTGACGGAACAACAATTTCCTGATTGATATTCTTATTAGATACTACCTTAGGAAGAAACCCAGGTTTGGTCCGCAAAACCACCTTATCTGCATGGAAGATCAGATAAGGGGAATCACACTGTAAGGGAGATAACTCTGAAACTCTTCGAGCCGAAGAGATAGCCACTAAGAACAGAACTTTCCAAGATAAAAGCTTGATATCTATGGAATGCAAAGGTTCAAACGGAACCCCTTGAAGAACTTTAAGAACTAAATTTAAACTCCATAGCGGGGCAACAGGTTTAAACACAGGCCTGATTCTAACCAAAGCCTGACAAAACGCCTGAACGTCTGGAACATCAGCCAGACGCTTGTGCAAAAGAATAGACAGAGCAGAAATCTGTCCCTTTAAGGAACTAGCCGATAATCCCTTTTCCAATCCATCTTGGAGAAAAGATAATATCCTAGGAATTCTGACCTTACTCCACGAGTAACCCTTGGATTCACACCAATGAAGATATTTACACCATATCTTATGATATATTTTCCTGGTGACAGGCTTTCGAGCCTGAATCAAGGTATCAATGACCGACTC
Source organism: Bombina bombina (assembly GCF_027579735.1). Classification (NCBI taxonomy): domain Eukaryota; kingdom Metazoa; phylum Chordata; class Amphibia; order Anura; family Bombinatoridae; genus Bombina; species Bombina bombina. The sequence continues at coordinate 1,189,409,480 of NC_069501.1, read as the reverse complement.
TGAGAAACCACGTTTTGATAAAATCAAGCGTTCAATCTCCAAGCAGTCAGACGCAGAGAAATTAGATTTGGATGTTTGAATGGACCTTGGAGTAGAAGGTCCTGCCTCAGCGGCAGAGTCCATGGTGGAAAGGATGACATGTCCACCAGATCTGCATACCAAGTCCTGCGTGGCCACGCAGGTGCTATCAAAATCACTGAAGCTCTCTCCTGCTTGATCTTGGCAATCAGACGAGGGAGGAAAGGGAATGGTGGAAACACATAAGCCAGGCTGAAGGATCAGGGCACTGCTAGTGCATCTATCAGCGTTGCCTGGGGATACCTTGACCTGGACCTGCAACAAGGAAGCTTGCCGTTCTGACGAGACGCCATCAGATCCAGTTCTGGTTTGCCCCATAGTTGAATCAGCTGGGCAAATACCTCCGGATGGAGTTCCCACTCCCCGGGATGAAAAGTCTGCCGACGTAGAAAATCCGCCTCCCAGTTCTCTACTCCTGGGATATGGATAGCTGAGAGATGGCAAGAGTGAACCTCTGCCCAAAGAATTATCTTGGAAACCTCCATCATTGCCAAGGGACTCCTTGTTCCCCCCTGATGGTTGATATAGGCTACAGTCGTGATATTGTCCGACTGAAATCTGATGAATCTGACCGCAGCTAGCTGAGGCCAAGCCTGAAGAGCATTGAATATCGCTCTTAGCTCCAGAATGTTTATTGGAAGGAGAGCCTCCTCCTGAGTCCACGAACCCTGAGCCTTCAGGGAATTCCAGACTGCGCCCCAGCCCAGAAGGCTGGCATCTGTCGTCACTATAGTCCACTCAGGCCTGAGGAAACTCATTCCCATGGACAGATGGACCCGAGATAACCACCATAGAAGAGAATCCCTGGTCACATGATCCAGATTTAACAGAGGAGACAAATCTGTGTAGTCCCCATTCCACTGATTGAGCATGCAAAGTTGCATTGGTCCGAGATGTAGGCGGGCAAACGGAACTATGTCCATTGCCGCTACCATCAGGACGATCATTTCTATACACTGAGCCACAGGCGGCTGATAAGTGGAATGAAGAGCACGGCAAGAAGTTAGAAGCTTTGATATCCTGACCTCTGTCAGAAAAATTTAAATTTCTACTGAATCTATCAGAGTTCCTAGGAAGGAAACTCTTGTAAGAGGGGAGAGTGAACTCTTTTCTCTGTTCACCTTCCACCCGTGAGACCTCAGAAAGGCCAGAACAATGTCCGTATAGGACTTGGGGATTTGAAAAGTCGACGCCTGGATAAGGATGTCGTCTAGGTAAGGAGCCACCGCTATGCCCCTCGGCCTTAGAACCACTAGCAGAGACCCTAGAACCTTCGTAAAGATTATTGGCGCTGTGGCTAATCCGAAGGGAAGAGCCACAAACTGGTAATGCCTGTCTAGGAAGGCAAACCTGAAGAACTGATGATGATCTCTGTGAATTGGAATGTGTAGATAAGCATCCTTTAAGTCCACGGTAGTCATATATTGACCCTCCTGGATCATAGGAAGGATGGTTCGGATTGTCTCCATCTTGAAAGATGGGACCCTGAGAAATTTGTTTAGGAGCTTGAGATCCAAGATTGGTCTGAATGTTCCGTCTTTTTTGGGAACTATAAACAGGTTTGAATAGAAACCCTGCCCCTGTTCCTCCCTTGGAACTGGGTGGATCACTCCCATAACCAGTAGGTCTTGAACGCAACATAAGAATGCCTCTCTCTTTATCTGGTTTGCAGATAGTTGTGAGAGGTGAAATCTCCCCTTTGGAGATGAACCTTTGAACTCCAGAAGATATCCCTGGGAAACAATCTCTAATGTCCAGGGATCCTGGACGTCTCTTGCCCAAGCCTGAGCGAAGAGAGAAAGTCTGCCCCTACTAGATCCGGTCCCGGATCGGGGGCTACTCCTTCATGAGACCTTTTCCTCCAGTAATAGCAGAAATGATCTCCTTCAGACTGGGCCCGAATAGGGTCTGTCCCTTGAAGGGGATGATAAGAAGCTTAGACTTTAAAGTAACGTCTGCTTACCAGGACTTAAGACATAGCGCCCTACGCGCCAGAATGGCAAAACCTGAATTCTTAGCCGTAAGTTTGGTTAAATGAAAAACGGGGTCAGAGATAAAGGAATTAGCTAACTTAAGAGCGTTAATCCTGTCTAAAATCTCATCTAACGGGGTCTCCATCCGTAGAGCCTCCTCAAGAGTCTCGAACCAAAAAGCTGCTGCAGCAGTGACTGGGGCAATGCATGCAAGAGGCTGGAGAATAAAACCTTGATGAATAAAAAATTTCTTAAGGAGACCCTCCAATTTTTTATCCATAGGATCTAGGAAAGCACAACTGTCCTCGACGGGGAAAGTTGTACGCTTAGCTAGGGTAGAGACTGCTCCCTCCACCTTAGGGACCGTCTGCCACGAGTCCCGTGTGGCGGTATCTATGGGAAACATCTTTTTAAAAGCAGGAGGGGGAGAGAACGGCACACCTGGTCTATCCCATTCCTTAGTAATAATTTCCGAAAACCTCTTAGGGACTGGAAAAACATTAGTGTAATCAGGCACTGCAAAGTATTTTTCCATCTTACACAATTTCTCTGGAACTACAACAGGTTCACAGTCATCCAGAGTCGCTAAAACCTACTTAAGCAATAAGCGGAGGTGTGCAAGCTTAAATTTAAACGCTGTCATTTCAGAGTCAGACTGAAGCAACGCCTTCCTTGAATCTGAAATGTCACCCACAGATAGAAGCTCTCCTGCCTCGGCTTCTGAGTATTGTGAGGGTATATCGGACACAGGTATTAAAGCGTCAGAAAGCTCTGTATTTGTTCTAACCCCAGAGCTGTCTCGCTTTCCTTGTAACCCTGGCAGTTTGGACAATACCTCTGAGAGGGTAGCATTCATAACTGCCGCCATGTCCTGTAAGGTAAAAGAATTACCGCGCTAGATGCACTTGGCGTCACTTGAGTGGGAGTTATAGGTTCTGACACATGGGGAGAGCTAGATGGCATAATCTCCCTTCTTTCAGTCAGAGAATCCTCTGGAGATAAATCTTTAAGCGCCATAATATGGTCTTTATAGTTTATAGAAATTTCAGTACATTTGGTACACATTCTAAGAGGGGGTTCCACAATGGCTTCCAAACATATTGAACAGGGAGTTTCCTCTATGTCAGACATGTTTAACAGACTAGTAATGAGACAAGCAAGCTTGGAAAACACTTTAATAAATGTGAAACAGCAATTAAATAAAAACGTTACTGTGCTTTTAAGAGAAAAAAACTAGCACTTAAACTGCAAAACAGTGTAAAAATATAGTAAAGTCTTTGAAATTTGTACAGTGTGTGTAAGGGACTAAAGCAACATTCCACCCACTTGCAAATGGATGATTAACCCTTTAGGCCCCGAACCGGATTCAAAAACCGTTAACCACCGTTAAATACAGTTAATCACCTTGCCACAGCTCTGCTGAGGCTCCTACCTGCCCTTAATTACGATTTAGGGAAGAAATAAACCCTCTATAGTGGTCCTCAGATGCCAGAGGACTCTTCTAGGGAAGCAGGATGTCTCAGTCTGAAGTAAACTGCGCATCTAGAGCGCGAAAATAGGCCCCTCCCACCATGTACTGGATGCCAGAGGGGCCTTAAGAAAATACTCCTAGGAGTATCTGACTAGCCATGTGGAAAACTAGGCCACAAATAAAGACTTATCTCCCTCAGAGAAAAAACGTTTTATCTATGAAAACTGTAAACGTTTTGTCACTAGGTAATATGAGTATTAACATGAGTATTACCCTGTTTTGTAAGCATGATCCCAGTCGCTGTTAAATCAGTGCATCAGGCTTACCTCCATTACACAAGGCTGTGTCAACATTTTCTAGAACTGATCATCTCTCTAGAAATAAAAATACTGAACATACCTCAAGGCAGGAAATCTGCAGACCGTTCCCCCAACTGAAGTTTTCCCATACTCTTCAGTTATGTGTGAGAACAGAAATGGACCTTAGTTACAAACCGCTAAGATCATTAACCTCCAGGCAGAATTCTTCTTCTAATTTCTGCCTGAGAGAAAACCAGTACAACGCCGGTACCGTTTAAAAATAACAAACTTTTGATTGAATGTAAAACTACACTAAGTCACCACATATCTCTTGATACTTCCTATCTTGTCGAGAGCTGCAAGAGAATGACTGGGGGTAGGGGTTAGGGGAGGAGCTATATAGACAGCTCTGCTGTGGGTGTCCTCTTGCAGCTTCCTGTTGGGAAGGAGAATATCCCACAAGTAATGGATGAACCCGTGGACTGGATACACCTTACAAGAGAAAGACCCATTATACAAACAGAAGCAAACTGAAGTCTGTATACATCAGTATACATCTAAAACTTTGGGGCTTGGTTAGGAGTCTGAAAATCAGCACAATGTTATTAAAAAATAAGCAAAACTATACATTTTTACAAAAACACCCTCAGATGGGCAATATAAATGGATCATCTACAAAACATGTATGCAAAGAAAACTTTGGTGTACAATGTCCCTTTAAATATGGTAGATATTAAAATTTAGCTTACTTAAAATTAAAAAAATAATAATAAATGTAGCTCTCCATAGAATTGTAACATCCAAATTTCTACTGCTTAACATATCTTACAACACTGTATGAGGTTTCTAAGCTATTTATGCTCAGATTTTCTGCTTAAATCACTCATCTATGGCATTTTATTGCTTCAATTTGCTGTTCAAATGTTTGGCTCTAACCACAGATCATGTACATTTCTTAGCCATTCACTGTTCTTTCTTTTATGTGCCAGGTTGTTAAAAATACAACAATATCAAGATCCTTCCAGCTGGAAAGACAGACAGGACCATTTATACCAACAAGTGCAGTTAATATATCCAAATGCCCATTATGCTTCATGGATAATAGTTATGAAAATCGGCTTTAGTACATAACACAGCTCGATGCCCAGAGAACCCAGATGCCCAGAGAGATGCAGAAAATGTTGACAAAGTGTCTTAGGAATGCTATTTAGTAGCTGAAAATATTGTTTATTAAAACATATTTCCCACAACCTTTTGCAATAGTACAGCTTGTTCAGGCCATTTTATCAGGTAACAGAAGTAGAATAACAAAATGGGATAACAAGATGTAAGAGTGAAAAAATGTGATGGAAAAGGGGGTATATATGTTCCACTAAATATTTTACGGTCCTAAAGTATCATGAAAGTTAAACAAAGGGACAGAGTACTCCAGAATTGTTATTGTTTAAAAAAGATAGATAATCCCTTTATTACCCACTCCCCAGTTTTGCATGACCAACACGGTTATATTAATACATTTTTTACCTCTGTGATTACCTTGTAACTAAGCATCTGCAGACTGCACCCTTATTTCAGTGCTTTTGACAAACTTGCATTTTAGTGAATCAGTGCCCTCTGATAAGTAACTCAACGGGCGTGAGCACAATGCTATTTATATAACATACGTGAACTATCGTCCTCGAGCTGTGAAAAACTGTAAAATGCTTTGAGATAAGTGTCAGCCTTCAAGGGCTTAGAAATGAGCATATGTACCTGCCTAGGTTTAGATTTCAACAAAGAATACCAAGAGAACAAAACCAATTTGATGATAAAAGTAAATTGAAAAGTTGTTTAAAATTGCATGCTCTATCCAAATAATGAGAGTTTAATTTTGACTAGACTGTCCCTTTAAACTTTCATAACTAAGAAAGAGCAATATTAAAAAAAAAAAAGATTATTTCTACTATCAAATTGACTTGTAGAATGTACTTCTATTAGCAATTTGCTTCATTCCCTTGGTGTTTTTTATTGAGCAGCAATGCACTACTGGGAGCTAGCTGAACAAATCGGGTGAGCCAATGACAAGAGGTATTTATGTGCATCAACATATAAGCAGCTCCCAGTAGTGTAGTGCTGCTCCTGAGCCGACCTAGGTATACCATCAACTAAGTATAGCAAGAGAATGAAGCACAATAGATACTAGAAGTAAATTGGAAAGTTGCTTAAAATCACTTGTTCTGTCTGAATCATGAAAAAAAAACTGAATTTATGCTTACCTGATAAATTTCTTTCTTTTGCGATGTACCGAGTCCACGGATTCATCCTAACTTGTGGGATATTGTCCTTCCTGACAGGAAGTAGCAAAGAGAGCACCACAGCAGAGCTGTCTATATAGCTCCCCCCTTAACTCCACCCCCCAGTCATTCGACCGAAGGCCAAGGAAGAAAAGGAGAAACTATAAGGTGCAGAGGTGACTGAAGTTTACATAAAAAATACTATCTGTCTTGAATAGACAGGGCGGGCCGTGGACTCGGTACATCGAAAAAGAAAGACATTTTTTAGGTAAGCATAAATTCTGTTTTCTTTTGCAAGATGTACCGAGTCCACGGATTCATCCTAACTTGTGGGATACCAATACCAAAGCTTTAGGACACGGATGAAGGGAGGGACAAGACAGGAAGAAGGCACCACTGCTTGCAAACATTTCTCCCAAAAATAGCCTCCAAAGAAGCAAAAGTATCAAATTTGGAAAATTTGGAAAAGGTATGAAGCGAAGACCAAGTCGCAGCCTTACAAATCTGTTCAACAGAAGCATCATTTTTAAAAGCCCATGTGGAAGCCACCGCTCTAGTGGAGTGAGCTGTAATTCTTTCAGGAGGCTGCTGTCCAGCAGTCTCATAAGCCAAACAGATGATGCTTTTCAGCCAAAAGGAAAGAGAGGTAGCCGTAGCCTTTTGACCTCCAGCATAGACAACAAACAAAGAAGATGATTGGCGAAAATCTTTGGTTGCCTGCAAATAAAACTTCAAGGCACGAACCACGTCCAAGTTGTGCAACAGACAGTCCTTCTTAGAAGAAGGATTAGGACACAGAGAAGGAACAACAATTTCCTGATTGATATTCCTGTTAGAAACAACCTTAGGGAGGAACCCAGGTTTGGTACGCAAAACCACCTTATCAGCATGGAAAACAAGATAAGGCGAGTCACATTGTAATGCAGATAGTTCAGAAACTCTTCGAGCTGAAGAGATAGCAACTAGAAACAGAACTTTCCAAGATAGAAGCTTAATATCTATGGAATGCATGAGCTCAAATGGAACCCCCTAGAGAACTTTAAGAACTAAATTGAGACTCCATGGCGGAGCAACAGGTTTAAACACAGGCTTAATTATAACTAAAGCCTGACAAAAAGCCCTAACGTCTGGGACATCTGCCAGACGCTTGTGCAACAGAATAGACAAAGCAGATATCTGTCCCTTTAAGGAACTAGCGGACAATCCTTTCTCCAATCCTTCTTGGAGAAAAGACAAAATCCTAGGAATCCGGTGGCGGGAATACTGCCGCCACTCTGTAGATACACCTTACAAAGTTCCTGTCTCCCTACAATGGAGATATTCACCGCCAAAGACTGCTCAGCTGGCTCCTGCATCTTGGTAGAATTACAAACTCTGTTCCTACCCAAGCTAGAGAGACTCTTGAATTCCTGCACTGAACTATGTGCTGCGCTGGCAACTAAGAAGCAATGGGGCCACCAGGGAAGGCCTGCCGCCGAGCCCACTGCAGGGAGCGCAACACTCAAGTCTCTTAATGACAGCCCCATGGCCCCCAACCTATTGGTAAACGGAATAGCCTCTCCTGTCTTGCACCTAGTGGGGTCCGTTATAGAACCGCAGACTGAACCACAAGAGAGACTGCCAACACCGCGGATGACTCACCCACTATTGGTCTCAGCCCCAGGATTTGATACCCAAACGACCTGGCTGGGTTGCGGCATAGACCCGACTGTCTACCTGAAGCGCAGCTTACCGCTCCCGCAAATGACCCATCTGGTTGCCGACCCAGCTTCGGTCATGGATCCTGGCCCGGAGTTGAGGAAGTGACTGCCTACGGCCCCGCTTACCCTGCTGTTGCTAAAGTCGAGTCACTTGTCATTCCGGCTGCTGTCAATGCCCCGCCTGAGGAGCGACAGGATCTCTACAGATACGGCCCTGACTTTCTGTTTGCTACTCACTTGACCATCAGCTCGCATGCCCTGAAGTTGGACTTGGGATGGGGCAGCTGCCCTCTAGGAACATTGCCGTATTTTATTCCCGCTACGAGGCAGCTTCTCTTCCCCCCGCAGAAAGGCGGCACTCTACAAAGGCATAGCTGCCATGCTCCATCCCGAGCCGGGGTCGGGTAATATCCGTAATGCTACAGCCCTAAATACCAATTGACTGAGTGCCAAATAACTGTATGGGCTGATACGTGAACCAGCTAACTAGAGAGGGCTCTAATCTGTTTCAATTCTGACTGGGCTGCGTGTGTATGGTTGTTACACTTATGTATGGTTTGGGTTGTTTTGCAGTTTTTATTGTCAACTACATTGGGGGTACCGTGTAATGTAATGGGAGATTCACACTCACTTCTACCTGCACCACTACATTGACCATTTATTTATTTATTTATTTTTTGAGGAATGTTATGTTTGCTCCTCTGAGATATAAATATCTGCTAACCATGACCTCACTACACTTGGGCAATCTTAATAGCACTGTGCTTTTGAGATCACTGTGTATACACACAGCTCACTTGTCTGTTTGCCTTATATTTTGTTACTCTCATTGATCAGTCTAATTTGGGCTTATTTTGGTTAAGCTCTTCAAAAATCCTAGGAATCCTGATCTTACTCCATGAGTAGCCTTTGGATTCACACCAAAAAAGATATTTACACCATATCTTATGATAGATCTTCCTGGTGACAGGCTTTCAAACCTGAATCAAGGTATCTATGACCGACTCAGAGAAACCCCGCTTTGATAAAATCAAGCATTCAATCTCCAAGCAGTCAGTTGCAGAGAAATTAGATTTGGATGCTTGAATGGACCTTGAATCAAAAGGTCCCGTCTCAGTGGCAGAGTCCATGGTGGCAGAGATGACATGTCCACCAGGTCTGAATACCAAGTCCTGCGTGGCCACGCAGGCACTATCAAAATCACCGAAACTCTCTCCTGTTTGATTCTGGCAATCAGACGTGAAAGGAGAGGGAATGGTGGAAACACATAAGCCAGGTTGAGCGACCAGGGTACTGCTAGAGAATCTATCAGTACTGCCTGAGGATCCCTTGACCTGGATCCGTAACGAGGAAGTTTGGCGTTCTGACGAGACACCATCAGATCCAATTCTGGTGTGCCCCATAGCTGAACCAGTTGAGCAAACACCTCCAGATGGAGCTCCCACTCCACCGGATGAAAAGTCTGACGACCTAGAAAATCTGCCTCCCAGTTCTCCACCCCTGGGATATAGATTGCTGATAGATGGCAAGAGTGAGTCTCTGCCCATCGGATTATCCTGGAAACTTCTATCATTGCCAAGGAACTCCTTGTTCCCCCCTGATGATTGATATAAGCTACAGTCGTGATGTTGTCCGACTGAAACCTGATGAATCCGGCAGAAGCCAGCTGAGGCCATGCCTGAAGAGCATTGAATATTGCTCTTAATTCCAGAATATTTATCGGTAGGAGGGCCTCCTCCTGAGTCCACAAACCCTGTGCTTTCAGGGAATTCCAGACTGGAGCCCAGCCCAGTAGGCTGGCGTCGGTCGTCGCAATAACTCACGCTGGCCTGCGGAAACACATTCCCCTGGAAAGGTGATCCTGTGACAACCACCAAAGAAGAGAGTCTCTGGTCTCTTGATCCAGATTTATCTGAGGAGATAAATCTGCATAATCCCCATTCCACTGTTTGAGCATGCATAGTTGCAGTGGTCTGAGATGCAAGTGAGCAAACGGAACTATGTCCATTGCCACTACCACCATAAGTCCAATTACCTCCATACACTGAGCCACTGATGGCGAGGAATGGAATGAAGAGCTCGGCAGGTGGTTAAAATCTTTGATTTCCTGACCTCCGTCAGAAATATTTTCATGTCCACCGAATCTATCAGAGTTCCCAGGAATGGAACTATTGTGAGAGGAATAAGAGAACTCTTTTTCACGTTCACCTTCCACCCATGAGATCTTAGAAAGGCCAACACTAAGTCCGTGTGAGACTTGGCAAGTTGGAAAGTCGAAGCTTGAATTAAGATGTTGTCTAGATAAGGCGCCACTGCTATGCCCCTCGGCCTTAGGACCGCCAGAAGGGACCCTAGCACCTTTGTGAAGATTCTTGGCGCCGTGGCCAACCCGAAGGGAAGAGCCACAAATTGGTAACGCCTGTCCAGAAAGGCAAACCTGAGGAACTGGTGATGATCTTTGTGGATAGGAATGTGTAGATACGCATCCTTTAGATCCACGGTAGTCATATATTGACCCTCCTGGATTATTGGTAAAATAGTCCGAATGGTCTCCATCTTGAAGGATGGAACTCTTAGGAATTGGTTTAGGATAGGAATGTGTAGATACGCATCCTTTAGATCCACGGTAGTCATATATTGACCCTCCTGGATTATTGGTAAAATAGTCCGAATGGTCTCCATCTTGAAGGATGGAACTCTTAGGAATTGGTTTAGGATATTGAGATCTAGAATTGGTCTGAAGGTTCCCTCTTTTTTGGAAATCACAAACAGATTGTAGCAGAAACCTTGCCCCTGTTCTGTTTTCGGAACTGGGCAGATCACTCCCATGGTAAAAAGGTCTTCTACACAGCGTAAGAACGCCTCTCTTTTTGTCTGGTTTACAGACAATTGAGAAAGATGGAACCTCCCCCTTGGAGGAGAATCTTTGAAATCTAAGAGATACCCCTGGGTTACAATTTCTATGGCCCAGGAGTCCTGAACATCTCTTGCCCAGGCCTGAGCAAAGAGAGAAAGTCTGCCCCCTACTTGATCCGGTCCCGGATCGGGGGCTACCCCTTCATGCTGTCTTAGTGGCAGCAGCAGGCTTTTTCCCCTGTTTACCCTTGTTCCAAGCCTGGTTAGGTCTCCAGGTTGGCTTGAGCAAAGTTCTCCTCTTGCTGTGCAGCAGGGGAAGAGGAAGCGGGACCACCCTTGAAGATTCGAAAGGAACGAAAATCATTTTGTTTGGTCCTTGTCTTATTTGACTTATCTGAGGGAGGGCATGACCCTTCCCTCCAGTGATGTCTGAAATGATCTCTTTCAGTGCAGGCCCGAAAAGGGTCTTACCTTTGAAAGGGATGGTCAAAAGCTTAGATTTAGATGACACATCAGCTGACCAGGACTTAACCTATAACGCTCTTTGCGCTAAAATTGCAAAACCTGAATTATTCTTTGCCGCTAACTTAGCAAGATGAAAAGCGGCGTCTGTAATAAAAGAATTAGCCAACTTAATGGCTTTATTCTGTCCAAAATATCATATAGTGGGGTCTCCATCTGAAGAGCCTCTTCTAGAGCCTCAAACCAAAAAGCAGCTGCAGTGGTTACCGGAACAATGCACGCTATTAGTTGAAGAAGAAAACCAAACAAAAAATTTCTTTAGGAGACCCTCTAACTTTTTATCCATAGGATCAATGAAAGCACAACTGTCTTCAATAGGTATAGTTGTACGCTTAGCCAGAGTAGAAATAGCTCCCTCCACCTTAGGGACCGTCTGCCATGAGTCCTTTATGGTGTCAGAAATGGGGAAAAAACAGGAGGGGGAGCAAACGGAATACCTGGTCTATCCCACTCCTTAGTAACAATGTCCGAAATCCTCTTAGGGACCGGAAAAACATCAGTGTAAACAGGAACCTCTAAATATTTGTCCATTTTACACAATTTCTCTGGAACGACAATAGGGTCACAATCATCCAGAGTAGCTAAAACCTCCCTGAGCAATAAACGGAGGGGCTCTAGCTTAAATTTAAATGCCATCATATTTGAATCTGTCTGAGGGAACATCTTTCCTGAATCAGAAATCTCTCCCTCAGACAGCAAATCCCTCATCCCTACCTCAGAACATTGTGAGGGAATATCGGATACGGCTACTAAAGCGTCAGAAGGCTCAGCATTTGTTCTTAACCCAGAGCTACTGCGCTTCCCTTGCAACCCTGGCAGTTTAGATAAAACCTCTGTGAGGGTAGTATTCATATCTGAAGCCATATCTTGCAAGGTGAAAGAATTAGACGCTCTAGAAGTACTTGGCGTCGCTTGTGGGGGCGTAACTGGTTGTGACACTTGGGGAGAACTATATGGCAAAACCTGATTTCCTTCTGTCTGAGAATCATTTAATAGATAAAAATTGTAACCAAAGCGCCTACTAGGAGTCAATATCCAGAGCTAGGGTCCTTTAGGCAGGCGCTTAGTGTACCATCCACCGTCACTTGAGAATCATTTAATGCCAAATTCTTATAAGTCAAAATTTGCTGTTTGCAATTTATAGACATATCAGTACAATTGGGACACATTCTTAGAGGGGGTTCCACAATGGCTTCTAAACAAATTGAACAATGAGTTTCCTCAGTGTCAGACATGTTTAACAGGCTAGTAATGAAGCAAGCAAGCTTGGAAAACACTTTATTTAATGAAAAAAACACAATTTGCAAAAACGGTACTGTACCTTTAAGAGAAAAAAAAGGCATACACAAACTGCAAAACAGGTTAAAATTGCTTCAAATATTCCGAAATTTTAACAGTGTACCCACTAAGCTTTAGAAGGATTGCACCACAAGTAAAAAAGCAATAGACCCCCAAATGAAAAAAACGGATTGATAATTGTCTAAAACCGGTTAAAGCCCCCTAAAGCACCTTGCCACAGCTCTGCTGTGGCCCTACCTGCCCTTAAGAAGCGATAATATGGGGTTTAAAGCTTCAATTCGTCCCTCAGAAGACTATCAGGACCTCAGGAGAAGTTGCTTGCTGCTTGTAAATGTAGGCCCCGCCCACCTCACTTGATGTTGCTGGGGCCTACACAAAACTAACAAACCCTGCCTGAAAGCCATATGGGTTATAAACAACCACAAAGAACCCTCAAGCAAATGTCCCATAAAACAGAAAACATTACTCCCAGACACAAAAACGTTTGTCCCAAATTCACATAACAAACTGAGTGCCCACAAAAAATTAACCCTTTATGCAAGCTAGTAAAAACCTCTGATAACACTAGGATTACTGCTTACCCTTCCCCTAATGGGGATACTGTCAGCCTTTCTGAGTTAACACAGTCTCTGCAGGAAATATGACTGAACATACCTCATTGCTGTATAGCAAGAAACCGTTCAACACCGGTACCATTTAAAAATAACAAACACTTGATTGAAGATAAAATAAAACTAACAGTTTAACACCTCTTCTCTTTACCCTTCCTGCTTAGAGCCAGCAAAGAGAATGACTGGGGGGTGGGGTTAAGGGGGGAGCTATATAGACAGCTCTGCTGTGGTGCTCTCTTTGCTACTTCCTGTCAGGAAGGACAATATCCCACAAGTTAGGATGAATCCGTGGACTTGGTACATCTTGCAAAAGAAAAAAGACTTGAGTTTTTATGTCCTTTTAACTCCTTTCCACAGCAGCATATGGAAGTAGGCTCAGGATGTGTCTTGGTCACCATGTGTATAACATAGTTGCAAAAGCTGATGCCATATAATACTTAAGACACATGCATGAAAAGAAGTCTACCTAGGTATGCTTTCATGGAAAGAAAATTGACAAATGATAACAAGAAGAAGAAGTACATTTGATACTAAAATGAAATAAAAGATTTAGGAAATGGTAGAAATGGTATTTAATTACATTGGTACACAAAGTGAAAACTGAATGTAATATGTGCTGATTAGTAAATATAACACTCCTTGTACTCCATATTTTACAAATCATTCATCTTGTCATGCTTGCACTAAACTGTTATATCTTACAAGGAAAGTATCTGGCTGGCTATCATAATTAGAATGAACCACATGCACGAAAATTACTCACAATGTCTCTAACAGGTAATGTTTATACAATCAGATTAGATAGTGCTATGGGGTGTTTGATCAGATGTTTGTAGGTTGTGTCACTCTTTTAAGTGCTTATAACTTTTAAATGGCTGAAGTTTAGTTGTTTGTTTTGCCCTAACTAGTCAATGTAAACCAGGAATATCTGAGTTAAATCTTGCTGCAGCATTTGACTTTGTTTACAGTGAAACAACTGCAAATCCTGTATTCCACCATGAGAGCTTTTCTAGGCTAAAGTTCTGAGAAGTGGCACAATGTAGCCCTGCAATTGATTTTATTTTGCAGTCAACACTTTTAAAATAAATACGCTTCTAAATTCACTAACATGTCCCTCCATCCTCTCAAGCCTCGAGGACCTCTCCAGTCCCTCCATTTTTACCAATGTTTACTTTGAAATTCTTCTGCTACCTGCTTTGATTAAATGATATTCCAGTTCTACTTTGATTAGTAAAAAGCTTGGTCTAATGTCTGTGTTTCTCCATTAAAGGATTAGAAAAGTCAACCTTAAAACATCACTTTTGTTAAATGCAAATGTTTAGCTAGTAGATGTAAATGAACTTACAATTTTTGGAAAACGAAGCTTCTGTCACGTTTTGAATCAATATTTTATTATTTCTGACATCATAATTTCAGCCCCCTACAACGGCGGATCTTGCAAACTCTATTGCACGCATATATTATCTTGCTAAATTGAGATATTTACACACCTACCAAAGCATGTGCATTTGCAATAATTTTCACACGCTCCAATGCGCATGCGTTACAATTGTGCACATCAGAGCGCATCCAAATATTCGAAACTGTAGTGAAGGGAGAATGCAGGTTGCCCATAGTGATTGGCTAATGCAAATTAGCCTCATGGTGCTTTAGAAATCTACATTATTTTTAGCCACAATAGCTGGTGAATGGAAGAAAAAGCGCAGCGCAAGATATTTGAAGAACATTTTAAACATATTAATAATGTTTACTAATGAATAACAAATTTCTGACCATACCTTTAAATAGAAGGGTAACGATTGTAAGACTTAGATGGCGATTTATCAAGCTGAGGCAGACAGGGGCGCACATACGCGCCCCTGTCCACCGCAGCTCACCTCTGGCGGGATGAATTCAGTATTGCACATGAGCGCTATATGACATCGCCCGGATGGAAGACTTCTTCAGCGCCGCTTGGAGGATCACTTCATCGGATGGAAGATTTCTTCAGCGCCCCTTGAAGGATCACTTCTGCTGCTCCGGATGTCCTCTTCAGTTCCATCGGTGGCTCGGCTGAGTGAAGACGACTAAAGGTAGGATGATCTTCAGGGGATTAGTGTTAGGTTATTTTAAGGGGGGTTTGGGTTAGATTAGGGGTATGTGGGTGGTGGGTTTTAATGTTGGGGGGGGGTTGTATTTTTCTTTTACAGGCAAAAGAGCAGTTTTCTTTCGGGCATGCCCCACAAAAGGCCCTTTTAAGGGCTGGTAAGGTAAAAGAGCTTTGAACTTTTTTAATGTAGAATAGGGTAGGGAATTATTTTATTTTGGGGGCTTTGTTATTTTATTAGGGGGCTTAGGTTAGGTGTAATTAGCTTAAAATTGTTGTAATATTTTTTAAATGTTTGTAACTTATGTTTTTTATTTTTTGTAACTTAGCTTTTTTATTTTTTGTACTTTAGTTAGTTTATGTAATTGTATTTAATTGTAGTTATTTGTAGTTAATTAATTTAATTAATTTAATGATAGTGTAGTGTTAGGTTTAATTGTAACTTAGGTTAGGATTTATTTTACAGGTAATTTTGTATTTCTTTTAGCTAGGTAGTTATTAAATAGTTAATAACTATTTAATAACTATTCTAACTAGCTAAAATAAATACAAAGTTACCTGTAAAATAAATATAAATCCTAAAATAGCTACAATGTAATTATTAATTACATTGTAGCTATCTTAGGGTTTATTTTACAGGTATTTAGTTTTAAATAGGAATAATTTATTAAAGTATAGTGTAGTGTTAGGTGTAATTGTAACTTAGGTTAGTTTCTATTTTACAGGTAAATTTCTCTTTATTTTTAACTAGGTAGCTATTAAATAGTTAATAACTATTTAATAGCTATTGTACCTAGTTAAAATAAATTGAAATTTGCCTGTAAAATAAAAATAAATCCTAAGATAGCTACAATATAATTATTATTTATATTGTAGCTATATTAGGGTTTATTTTATAGGTAAGTATTTAGTTTTAAATAGGATTCATTTAGTTAATAATATAAATATTATTTAGATTTATTTAATTAATATTTAAGTTAGGGGGGTGTTAGGGTTAGTGTTAGACTTAGGTTTAGGGGTTAATAATTTTATTACAGTGGCGGCGGTGTAGGGGGGGCAGGATAGGGGTTAATAAATGTATTATAGGTGGCGACGGTATGGGGGGGCAGATTAGGGGTTAATAACTTTATTATAGAGGGCGGCGGTATAGGGGGGGCAGGATAGGGGTTACTAGGTATAATGTAGGTTGCGGCGGTGTAAGGGAGGGCGGTTTAGGGGTTAATATGTATAGAGTAGCTTGCGGTGGGCTCCGGGAGCGGCGGTTTAGGGGTTAATATGTATATAGTAGCTTGCGGTGGGCTCCGGGAGTGGCGGTTTAGGGGTTAACATGTTTATTATAGTGGTGGTGGGCTCCGGGAGCGGCGGTTTAGGGGGTAATATATTTATTTAGTTGCGGCGGTGTAGGGGAGGGCAGATTAGGGGTGTTTAGACTCGGGGAACATGTTAGGGTGTTAGGTGCAGACATTTCCCATAGGAATCAATGGGATGTCTGGCAGCAGCGAACTTGTACTTTCGCTATGGTCAGACTCCCATTGATTCCTATGGGATCCGCCGCCTCCATGGCGGCGGATTGAAAACCAGGTACGCTGGGCCGGAAAAGTGCAGAGCGTACCTGCTAGTCATTTGATAACTAGCAAAAGTAGTCAGATTGTGCCGCACTTGTGTGCGGAACATCTGGAGTGACGTAAGAATCGATGTGTGTCGGACTGAGTCCGGCGGATCGAAGTTTACGTCACAAAATTCTACTTTTGCCGGTCTCTAGCCTTTGATAACTAAGGCGAATCAGCCTCGCCACAAATACGCTGCAGAATTCCAGCGTATTTGAGGTTGACGGCTTGATAACTACCCCCCATAGTGTTTAATGTCCCTTTAATAAACTCTTCTTATCAACCAGTTATGTTAAACAGCACACCTTCTGCATTTAGGCAGATAATTGACTCATGGGTGACCATATTTCTTTAGCAACATATTTGTATTTTTGTTATAGCCATGCAAACAGGTTTAAGTAAAAAGAAAAAAAAATCCATAAAAAAAGAAAAGAAAAAAAAAAACACACAAAATGTACATTAATACACATAAATATTTATATAAAAAGAATAAAGTCGCATTATAAACTGAGAATTTCAGATAATGAATACTATTACAATAATTCCTGTTTAAACGCAGTATATTTCAGTGGCACCTTTATTTACAGTAAAATGTTACAGTGCATCATTTACTGCTCCTTTCAAAGCTATCACAAAATAC
The DNA here is from genome assembly GCF_027579735.1 of Bombina bombina. Taxonomy (NCBI): domain Eukaryota; kingdom Metazoa; phylum Chordata; class Amphibia; order Anura; family Bombinatoridae; genus Bombina; species Bombina bombina. The sequence goes on along the minus strand of NC_069501.1, from coordinate 1,189,392,065 downwards.
AGCCACTTATTACCATTACTCATAGCTACTGCCATCGAAGAATGTCAATTGCTTTTCTGGGACAAAATTTTTAGGAAACGAGCCTAAATGTTGGATATTCCAACCATCTGCTTGTTAAAGATTATCAGTAAACAACTCAGAGGCAGGCAGGATTATAGTTGCTCTGATTAGCATGGTTTTCTTCATTATTTGCATATGATTAGGGTGGCATTTTTTTTTGCGCAATATTTGGCAGAGCTTGATAACTTCAGCAGAAAGAGGCGCCTGACAGTTTTTAAGTACAGAACAGTTAAATGTAGTTTTTCAGTGTGTTGCTGGCCAATCAAAAGAGGGATAGGAAGGCTTTAAAATTATCACAGAACACACACTCACAAAAGTCAATCTGATTAATTTAACTTGAGATTTATATTAGTAAACTGTATGTTGCTGTATGTGTGCAAAATATAGCACAATTTAATTTTGTCTTAAAGGGCCATTAAATACAGTAGACTAGTATGATCAACAAATGAATAATAAATAGAGAATACAAACTTAGTCTGAATTTCAAATGAGTAGTAGATATTTTTCCTGATAAATTTCAATGTCAGTTAGTTCCTTCCAACTGCATCATGTGACAGCCATCAACCAATCACAAAATGCATTTATGTACAGTACTGTGCAAAAGTCTTAGGCCAAAGTCTTAGGCCAACACCAGCTTTATTATTTTAGCAACGTTTTAATAACCATCCATATTTATTTTTCGGTCTCTTTATTAAGATACAAAAAGAAAATACAGGCAATATGTAAACAAAATGTAAAAAAAATCAGAAAAAAATGGCTTCTTTTGGCAAAATAGTAAATTTTCAAGATTTCCAGTCTTCAAATTGTAAATAAAAAAACCTTTATTTATACAGGGTCCATAATACAGCAACAACGTTTCAAACCAGCAATTTCGTTGCTGGTTTGTTGCTGTATTATGGACCCTGTATAAATAAAGGTTTTTTTATTTACCATTTGAAGGCTGGAAATCTTCTTGAAAATTGACTATGATGCTGGGGTCTGGCTAGCCCTTTTCCGTGCCCCATAACTTGAAGTGAGGTGCTGTCTTCCCTTGTGAATTCTTTAGGCAAAAGTCATAAGTTAAGACCGCTGCTCCTAAACTCTGAGGCGGCCGACGGCAATCAGACCAATCAGATACGATCGGGTTGATTGACAACCCCTGCTAGCGGCCAATTGGCAGCGAATCTGCAGGGGGCGGCATTGCGCAAGCATTTGACTAGGAATGCTTGTGCAATTTATAATGCTGACAGCGTATGCATTTAGCGATGTCGGGCGAACATGATCCACTACAACGGATCATTTCCGTCAAACATTTAGTAAATCGGCCACATTGTGTGACCTACCTTGGTACTAAGCACATCTTGAATTCTTTTGGGGAGATTGTCCCTAAGTTTTCTGAAGTAATCTTCTGGTATATTATACCAGGATTATTTACCCACTTCCAAGAGTTCTTCTTTAGATTCAGGTGGTCTTAATTATTTCTTTGTCCAGGTGATCCCATACTGCCTCTATAATATTCAGGTCTGGACTCTGTGGAGAACAGTCCATGACTGTCAGTGTTTTATCAGCTGTTGTTCTCTCCAAATATGATTTCACTGCATTAGCAGTATGCTTGGGATCGTTATCATGCTGAAAAATAAAAGCATTTTCAATCAGTCGCTTTCCAGAATTAATGGCATGATGAATTAAAACCTGTCTGTACTATTCAGCATTAATGATCCAATCAATTCGGATAATATTGTCAACACCACTAGCAGAAAAGCAGTCCAAAACCAGGACAGACCCTCCACTATGCTTCTCCAAAACTGTCGATGATTGAACCCAAATATTTCAAATTTAAATTCGTCACCCCATATTACTCTTTTCCCCTGATCTTCATTCCATGTAAGTTTTACCATATCTTAGCCTTTTCACCTTGTTCTCCTTCCAAAAAGTTGTTTTTTGGCTGCTACCCTTCAACAAAGACCATACCTGATCAAGCTTCTTTGGACGTCTGAGGAAGGGGATTGTTTCCCAGATGTCATGCTGTTTAAATAAAGGAACACTTTGGTTCACTTTAAATCCAGAGAGTAACATTTATTTCTAATTGGATGTATGTACCGTGGTATATTTGTCTGTACAGTAGACGCGAGTGCAATTTTTGGTGTTTATATATATATATATATATATATATATATATATATATATTATATATAGCTCAAAAGAAGTGTATCCAGCGCAAAAGGATTGTAAAAAATAAATATAATAAAAATAATAGTAAGAATAATAGTTATAAAATCTCCAAAACTAAGGGCAATGAACAAAACAATGTATCTAAACGTTCAGCTGCATCTCTCCCGTAGTGTTAAAAAACACACAAACATTGGGGCCTATCTATCAAGCCCCGTATGGAGCTTGAAGTTCTGTGTTTCTGGCGAGCCCTCAGGCTCGCCAGAAACACCAGTTATGAAGCAGCGGTCTAAAGAACGCTGCTTCATAACCTGTCCGCCTGCTCTGAGGAGGCGGACAGACATACAATCGGGTTGATTGACACCCCCCATGGCCTCGAATCTGCAGGGGGCGGCGTTGCACCAGCAGTTCACAAGAGCTGATGGTGCAATGCTGAATGCGGAGAGTGTCTCTTAACCCTATTTTTCATATCCTGCAGTAGGAAGGCACCTTTCTCTCCGGTAACAATAGAAATAATGGAGCCCAACCCTGGACTGAATAAATCTTCCCCTTAAACACCAGTTATGAAGCAGCGGTCTAAAGAATGCTGCTTCAAAACCTGTCCGCCTGCTCTGAGGAGGCGGACAGACATACGATCAGGTTGATTGACACCCCCCCTGGCCTCGAATCTGCAGGGGGCGGCGTTGCACCAGCAGTTCACAAGAGCTGCTGGTGCAATGCTGAATGCGGAGAGTGTCTCTTAGGTCTATTTTTCATATCCTGCAGTAGGAAGGCACCTTTCTCTCCGGTAACAATAGAAATAATGGAGCCCAACCCTGGACTGAATAAATCTTCCCCCTAAACACCAGTTATGAATCAGCTGTCTAAATAACGCTGCTCCATAACCTGTCCGCCTTCACTGAGGAGGCGGACAGACATACGATCGGGTTGATTGACACCCCCCCTGGCCTCAAATCTGCAGGGGGTAGCGTTGCACCAGCAGTTCACAAGAGCTGCTGGTGCAATGCTGAATGCGGAGAGTGTCTCAGACCTATTTTTTATATCCTGCAGTAGGAAGGCACCTTTCTCTCCGGTACCAATAAAAATAATGGAGCCCAGCCCTGGACTGAATAAATCCTCCCCTTAAATGGAAGAGAAAGGAGTCTGGATTTAGAAGTCATATCTGCAGACCAAGACTTCAACCAGAGAGCCCGTCGGGCTAGGAGTCTCCATCTCAATGTGCTCCAACAGAGTGTTGCACCAGTAGGTAGCTGCTCCAGCAACTGCGGCTACAGCTGCCGCCGGTTGAAATAAAAACCCTGTATGTTGAAACATCTTCCTCAGAAAGGTTTCCATTTGTTATCTATAGGCTCTCTAAAAGAAGAACTATCTTTCAGAGGGATAGTAGTACGTTTAGCCAGCGTATAAATAGCGCCATCCACCTTAGGGATGAAACCCACAAATCTAATTGAGAGTCAGGGACTGGGAATCATTTTTTAAAAGTAGATGAGGGGGAAAAAACATAATTTATGCTTACCTGCAAAATTTCTTTCTTTCCAGATATGGTGAGTCCACGGAATCATCAATTACTAGTGGGAATATCACTCCTGGCCAGCAGGAGGCGGCAACGAGCACTACAGCAAAGCTGCTATATATGTCACTTCCCTTACCTATAATCCCTAGTCATTCGGCCGAAGGAAAAATGGAAAAAACATAATTTATGCTTACCTGATAAATTTATTTCTCTTGTGATGTATAAAGTCCACGGATTCATCCTTACTTGTGGGATATTCTCCTTCCCAACAGGAAGTGGCAAAGAGAGCACCCACAGCAGAGCTGTCTATATAGCTCCTCCCTTAGCTCCACCCCCCAGTCATTCGACCGAAGGCTAGGAAGAAAAAGGAGAAACTATAGGGTGCAGTGGTGACTGAAAGTTTTAAAATAAATATATATGCCTGTCTTAAAAAACACGGCGGGCCGTGGATTCGATACATCACAAGAGAAATAAATTTATCAGGTAAGCATAAATTATGTTTTCTCTAGTAAGATGTATCGAGTCCACGGATTCATCCTTACTTGTGGGATACAAATACCAAAGCTTTAGGACACGGATGAAGGGAGGGACAAGACAGGGACCTTAAACGGAAGGCACCACTGCTTGTAGAACCTTTCTCCCAAAAATAGCCTCCGAAGAAGCAAAAGTATAAAATTTGTAAAATTTGGAATAAGTATGAAGCGAAGACCAAGTCGCCGCCTTACAAATCTGTGCAACAGAAGCCTCATTTTTAAAAGCCCATGTGGAAGCCACAGCTCAAGTAGAATGAGCAGTAATTTTTTCAGGAGGCTGCTGTCCAGCAGTCTCATAGGCCAAACGGATGTTGCTTTTCAGCCAAAAGGAAAGAGAGGTAGCCGTAGCCCTTTGACCTCTCTGTTTACCAGACTAAACAACAAACAAAGAAGATGTTTGACGGAAATCTTTGGTTGCTTGTAAGTAGAACTTTAAAGCACGAACCACATCAAGATTGTGTAACAGACGTTCCTTCTTAGATGAAGGATTAGGACACAGAGAAGGAACCACAATCTCTTGATTGATATTCTTATTAGAAACAACCTTAGGAAGAAACCCAGGTTTGGTATGCAAAACCACCTTATCTGCATGGAAAACAAGGTAAGGGGAATCACATTGTAAAGTAGATAGCTCAGAAACTCTTCGAGCCGAAGAGATAGCTACTAAAAACAAAACTTTCCAAGATAGAAGCTTAATATCTATGGAATGCATAGGTTCAAACGGAACCCCTTGAAGAACTTTAAGAACTAAGTTTAGGCTCCATGGCGGAGCAACAGGCTTAAATACAGGCTTAATTCTGACCAAAGCCTGACTAAATGCTTGAACGTCTGGGACATCTGCCAGACGTTTGTGTAGTCGAATAGACAAAGCAGATATTTGTCCTTTTAAGGAACTAGCAGATAATCCCTTCTCCAAACCTTCTTTGAGAAAAGAAAATATTGTAGGAATCTTAATCTTACTCCACGAGTAACCTTTGGATTCACAACAATAAAGATATTTGCGCCAAATCTTATGATAGATCTTCCTGGTGACAGGCTTTCTAGCCTGAATCAGGGTATCAATGACCGACTCAGAGAAACCACGCTTTGATAGAATCAGGCGTTCAATCTCCAAGCAGTCAGACGCAGAGAAATTAGATTTGGATGCGTGAACGGACCTTGGATTAGAAGGTCCCGCCTCATTGCCAGAGTCCACGGTGGAACCGAGGACATGTCCACTAGGTCTGCATACCAAATCCTGCGTAGCCACGCAGGTGCTATCAGAACTACCAAAGCTCTCTCCTGCTTGATTCTGGCAACCAGACGTGGGAGGAGAGGAAACGGTGGAAATACATAGGCCAGATTGAAGGACCAAGGCACTGCTAGACCATCTATCAGTACCGCCTTGGGATCTCGGGACCTGGACCAGTAACAAAGAAGTTTGGCATTCTGACGAGACGCCATCAGATCCAATTCTGGGGTGCCTCATAGCTGAATCAGCTGGGCAAATACCTCCGGATGGAGTTCCCACTCCCCCGGATGAAAAGTCTGACGACTTAGAAAATCCGCCTCCCAGTTCTCTACCCCTGGGATGTGGATTGCTGAGAGATGGCAAGAGTGATCCTCTGCCCACCGGATTATTTTGGTTACCTCCATCATCGCTAGAGGACTCCTTGTTCCTCCTTGATGATTGATATAAGCTACAGTGGTGATGTTGTCCGACTGAAACCTGATGAATTTGGCCGCAGCAAGCTGAGGCCACGCCTGAAGCGCATTGAATATCGCTCTCAGTTCTAGAATGTTTATCGGGAGGAGAGCTTCCTCCCGAGACCATAAGCCCTGTGCTTTCAGGGAGTTCCAGACTGCACCCCAGCCTAGCAGGCTGGCATCTGTCGTTACAATGAGCCACTCTGGCCTGCGGAAACACATTCCCTGAGACAGGTGGTCCTGAGACAACCACCAGAGAAGAGAGTCTCTGGTCCCCTGGTCCAGATGCAGTTGAGGAGATAAATCTGCATAATCCCCATTCCACTGTTTGAGCATGCATAGTTGCAGTGGTCTGAGGTGTAGGCGGGCAAAAGGAACTATGTCCATTGCCGCTACCATAAGTCCGATTACCTCCATACACTGAGCCACTGATTGCCGAGGAATGGAATGAAGAGCTCGGCAAGTGGTTAAAAGTTTTAATTTTCTGACCTCCGTCAGAAATATTTTCATTTCTACCAAGTCTATCAGAGTCCCTAGGAAGGAAACTCTTGTAAGAGGGAAGAGAGAACTCTTTTTTATGTTCACCTTCCACCCGTGAGCTCTCAGAAAAGCCAACACAAAGTCCGTGTGAAAATTCTGGGAGCCGTGGCCAACCCGAAGGGAAGAGCCACAAACTGGTAATGCCTGTTTAGAAAGGCGAATCTGAGAAATTGATGATGATCTCTGTAAATAGGGATGTGTAGATACGCATCCTTTAAGTCCACGGTAGTCATATATTGACCCTCCTGGATCAGAGGTAGAATAGTCCGAATAGTCTCCATCTTGAATGATGGAACCTTGAGGAACTTGTTTAGAATTTTGAGATCCAAGATTGGTCTGAAAGTTCCCTCTTTTTTGGGAACCACAAACAGGTTTGAATAAAACCCTAGCCCCTGTTCCTCTTTTGGGACTGGGCGGATCACCCCCATGGTATGTAGGTCTTCTACACAGCATAAGAACGCCTCTCTCTTTGTCTGGTTTACAGACAATCGAGAAATGTGAAATCTCCCCCTTGCAAGGGAGTCTTTGAATTCCAGAAGATATCCCTGGGACACAATTTCTAAAGCCCAGGAATCGTGAACATCTCTCGGCCAAGCCTGAGCGAAGAGAGAGTGTCTGCCCCCTACTAGACCCGGTCCCGGATCGGAGGCTACCCCTTCATGCTGTTTTAGAAGCAGCTGCAGGCTTCTTGGCCTGTTTACCCTTGTTCCAAGCCTGGTTAGGTCTCCAGACTGACTTGGATTGGGCAAAATTCCCCTCTTGCTTTGCAGTAGAGGAAGCTGAAGCGGGACCACTCTGAAAGTTCCGAAAGGAACGAAAATTATTCTGTTTGGTCCTCATCTTATTTGATCTATCCTGAGGGAGAGCATGACCTTTCCCTCCAGTGATGTCTGAAATAATCTCTTTCAGTTCAGGCCGAATAGGGTCTTACCTTTGAAAGGAACGTTCAAAAGTTTAGATTTAGATGACACATCAGCAGACCAGGATTTAAGCCATAATGCCCTGTGTGCTAAAATGGCAAAACCTGAATTCTTTGCCGCTAATTTAGCCAGTTGAAATGCAGCATCTGTAATAAAAGAATTAGCCAACTTAAGGGCCTTAATTCTGTCCATAATCTCCTCTAATGGAGTCTCAATTTGAAGAGCCTCCTCTACAGCCTCAAACCAGAAAGCAGCTGCAGTCGTTACAGGAACAATGCACGCAATAGGTTGGAGAGGAAAACCTTGATGAACAAAATTTTTCTTCAAGAGACCCTCTAATTTTTTATCCATAGGATCTTTGAAAGCACAACTGTCTTCGATAGGTATAGTTGTACGCTTAGACAGAGTATAAATAGCTCCCTCCACCTTAGGAACTGTCTGCCATGAGTCCCTTATTGTTGTATTTTATGAACACACCTAACTTTAATATCAGACTGTTATTTCCATGGACATTATTGAATAATGAAATGCTAAGGGACATTTGTCTATACAAAGGGTTAAATGCACACTGACCTACAGTTCCAGTTCAGAGGTGACAAGACAAGTGGAAACGAGTTGGAAATCTGATGAATCACTGCATGTAAACAATAGATCAGAAGGATACCACAGGAATCACTAAGACATTTTACAACCCTTACAAACATTTTAGCATTTCAGCACAGGTGGTGTCATAAACTATAAGGCCCTGATTTTATCTCTTTCACCAATAGCCTAAGGAAGTGACTTCTACCCCCATTCATATAATGATGTCATCTGGTCTCTCACTGAAGAATTTATAGATGAGTGTGGGCTGGGCTATGTAAGAGAATGAATGACTATATAAGTTAGTTGCCATTGTAGGCTAGGGTAGCTCTCTTCTCACCTCTCCCCTTCCATCTCTCTCTCTCTCCCCTTTTCCACCTTCCCTTTCCTTCCCTTACATTAGTTAGCAACTTGTTTCTATGTAAATACTTATTTTCTGTATAATAAAAGAAATAATTTCATCAAGCAGCGTCCTGATTTCCTAAGATAAAGGTAATATTAGTGAGGAAACAGTAACTAAAAAGTTAGCAGATTCTACATTTGGCACCCCAGACGGGACGTGGATAAATCACTAATTCCACGTTGAACTACAGCTGAATTTGCTAAACTGAAGTACTGGAGCTGCAAGAACTCTTTGTGAATAGAGGCCAGACCGGACCTATCTGTGTGGGAAGTGTGCAGATCTACAAGACACTGTGTAGTGAGAAAGCTGCAAGTACCGTAAGTATATGTTTCTTTATGTTTATGTTATGTTCCTGTATGCTACAGAAAAGTAAATGTATTAATTGTTTCTTGCTGAATTAAGTTTACTAAAATCTGAAAACAAGAGAGTAACCAGACATCTCTGAGGGTAAAGTGTAATAGGCATAGCCCAGTTTTACATGCAGCTCAAAAGGAGATCCCTCTAGGTCTAGATTTTAGGCTAATAATGCAAAAGGTTTGTTGATGTTAGATCTGTACTGTGTATAGTGTGTTGTGTGATCAGTGTGTACATCTGTACTGTGTATAGTTATTTGTGTGATCATTGTGTACATCTGTACTGTGTATAGTGTGTTGTGAGAATCTGGTGTGTGTATTGTTAGTAAGAATGGAACTGGTTGAGAAATACATTAAGAAATATGCCTCTGTCACATGTATTACATGTGCAGAAGATCCATTGACACGTCAGTTTTATAATGTAATTAAACAATGTGAAAAGCACAATAATGAACTAAGTAGAAAACTGTTTCAGAAAGACATAGAAAAAAGAGAGCTAAGTAATTTACTAAGTATGTTTCTAAGAATAAAAGAGATTGCTGAACAGAAAGATTTGGAATGGAAGGCAGAAAGAACTGATATCATAGAACAGCTGGATAAACTTGGTCATTCTATTATGGCTGTTGCTAGTCACTCTGAAAAGAGATGTGAGTGTGATACACTGAGTGAAGAGATAGACAAACTTACTAAACTGAATGCTGAGCTACAAGAGAGGCTTAATGAATGTGAAGTGAGGTGTGGCATGGGAGAACAATTAGTAATATGTATGGAAGAAAAGGAAATGCAGAGAGAGAATGTTATTGCATCACTTAAGGCAGACTTATGGGAGTCTGATTTACAGCTGTTAAATAAGGAACTATGTATCTTGTCTCTTAAAGCACAGGGGATACAAGACAAATGCAACTGTTACAGGAGTAGTCTAGCACATGTGTGTCCTTTAGAAGTAGATAGTAATCAAAGTCAAACTATAGAACTAGATGGACAAACCCCTAACATTCCTGACAGTTCTTTGTTAATTTTAAACCAGGTCCCCTCTATTCTAACTCCTCAAATAGAATGCAGACAAAGTAACCCTCAATTACAGACTAAAGTAAATAATCATAGTAACTCTACCCCCCTTACAATACAAGACCGTAATAATTTGTGCCATATTTTAGGTCACTTTGATACCTCCACACCACCTGTAATCCTTTCTAATAAGTTAGAAGCTGTTATTACTCAGTATAATTTAGGCAACAGAGATGCCTGTGCTTTGCTTCGGGCCTGGTTGCCATCACAATTAGCTGCACAGCTAAGGGCACCAGTAGGCACCCATAAAGGAGTTTCTCCTGATATTGATGCAAACTGGGGAAATTCAGGGGACAGATTAAAGGAATTACAGTATGTTATGTGTTGTCGTGATGCCAGAGGTACCAGTGCCATAGCAAATGCAAGTTTAAAGGAAGGAGATGACCCGATTTTGTTTTGTACTGAGTACCTTGCACTGTATAAGATAACTTATAACTGCCCTAACATGTCCCCAGATGATGCAGATTTTCTGTATTCTATGGCAAATAAATGCACATTAATTGACAGTAGTACAAGAATCACTCTTAGAAATGCCAGCTCCTATACAAACTTTGTTAACATACTTAAAGACTGGTTTAAAGACTCAAAGCATAAGAATGCTACTCATAATAATATATCTATGCTAACTGAGAGTCAGGGAAAGCAGAGATTTTTGAGACGTTGTTTTAAATGTGGAAAGTTTGGGCACATCATGAGGGAATGTGTGACATCAATGAGAGATATCAGGGATAAAAATTACATTAGGAGGCAGAACAAAATATCATATTTAAGTAAGGAAGGAAAATACAGTGCTATATTTGAAGGTGAAAAGGAACAGAATATATCTTCTTTAACAAAGAAAGAAATAATAGAAGAACCTACTAGGGAGGAAACTTGCAAAGAGCCCCCATCTAAAAAAGACTCTCAGCAAAATTGCAAAGAGCCCTCATCCAAAAAAGAAGGGACAAATGTTCAATTTCAGATGCCTTACATAAACTGGCAATTTTGGGCACTGTTTAATTATACACAATTGGCAATGCATCTATTGATATTGAATTTAGCTCAGCCTGTGTATATTGCCAATTGATTGCAGAAATCTGTCCCTATTCTCTACATTCTATTACCCTGTATTCCATGTATAGTGATGGTAGAATTTTACTATAGGCAAGTAGAGATTTATTTTGTTTCATTTATTTACTTTGTATTTATGTCTATATTAATGCTATGTTCCTTTTTTTTTTTTAGGGCTATTACTTGAAGAGAAGTGAACTTTGTACAGTCTACTTCTAGAAATTAAGAATTTTGTAATTGTTTATTTTTATTCACAGGTTGTTGCTATTCATGAACAAAATGTTTATAGTATAAAGAAATTCATTTCCCCCTTTTTCTTAAAGACCACGTGGTACTTTATGATGAGCTCATCAGTTATATAAATGTAATATAGTCACAATGAATTGTTTGCAAACAATTGATCATAACCAGTTTATTTTAAAAGTCATGGTTTCAAGTACTGTTTTATATTTCTATGTTATTTTGTTTGTGTTATTAATGTCATGAACTAACAAATCTGATTACTTACAGAAGCAACCTATACCATCACCCAAAGAAGCACAAATCATTTACTGTAGAGAAGACTAGATATTTTAAATTGGATAATTTAATGCAAAATCCAAATTTAGTTATTTAAGAATGCTGTTATATTTAAAGAGAACAGCAACACGTTTTGTGTGACGTACTGTTTTTATGCTGTGTTTGTTCTGTATTGTCTATGTTTTATATGTGTAAAATGAATTATTGTTATTGTAATATGGTTCCTTTTCTATCAAGGAACCAAACGGGGGATCCCTTCACTACCATTTTTGTATTTTTAAGGACATTTTTTATTCACTACCATTTTTGTATTTTAAGGACATTTTTTTTTTATTCACTACCATTTTTGTATTTTAAAGCACGTTTTTATTTATTTATTTTTTATTTATTTTTTTATCACAATAGGTAACATTTTTATAAATGCTTCCGTATTAGTTTTTTTTAAAATTCTGTTTCGCCACACTGGGCAATGTTTTTTAGTAATATTTTTCATAAGCCAAAGAGTATAACATTGTCCACTTATAGGTCTCTAAGTGCTGACCAGTAGATTATAAGACTGTGTGCATGCCTTGAAGCAGATAATGATACAGTGATTTAAGGTTAAAGAAAGTAATATAAATGTTATGTTAAAGAAAGTAATATAAATGTTTGCTAAGCTATATGCTACGTTTTGTTTATGACCTCAGATAGCAGGCATTTTGTATTAATAAATTATAATCTGTCAGAAATGTATAACATTCAAATCTCACAAGATGCCAGAAAATAATTTGCAAAGTTCGAGCACTACTCCTAGTAGTAGTCATAAAGATTGTGTGTGATATGTAACAATTCATTTGTATCATATGTATAATTATTCTGAAAATGCTGATGATTTTATATACATCTCAGATTATTGTTAATTCTAACCAGGAAAAATATATATTATATTTGTAAAATTGATCTAATCATTCTATTCATAATGTGATTGATAGAATGTGCTACACATTGTAAGGGAATTGTATTGTAATATTTAGTTCATATGTAGAGTATGGATGTGAATGAATGGTTTTATTTCAGGTTGCCCCACTCACAGAAGAAACTATAAAGTGAGCAGTACAACGTTATGATCATAAGTGATTTAATGATCAAAGAGGGGAATGTTGTATTTTATGAACACACCAAACTTTAATATCAGACTGTTATTTCCATGGACATTATTGAATAATGAAATGCTAAGGGACATTTGTCTATACAAAGGGTTAAATGCACACTGACCTACAGTTCCAGTTCAGAGGTGACAAGACAAGTGGAAACGAGTTGGAAATCTGATGAATCACTGCATGTAAACAATAGATCAGAAGGATACCACAGGAATCACTAAGACATTTTACAACCCTTACAAACATTTTAGCATTTCAGCACAGGTGGTGTCATAAACTATAAGGCCCTGATTTTATCTCTTTCACCAATAGCCTAAGGAAGTGACTTCTACCCCCATTCATATAATGATGTCATCTGGTCTCTCACTGAAGAATTTATAGATGAGTGTGGGCTGGGCTATGTAAGAGAATGAATGACTATATAAGTTAGTTGCCATTGTAGGCTAGGGTAGCTCTCTTCTCACCTCTCCCCTTCCATCTCTCTCTCTCTCCCCTTTTCCACCTTCCCTTTCCTTCCCTTACATTAGTTAGCAACTTGTTTTTATGTAAATACTTATTTTCTGTATAATAAAAGAAATAATTTCATCAAGCAGCATCCTGATTTCCTAAGATAAAGGTAATATTAGTGAGGAAACAGTAACTAAAAAGTTAGCAGATTCTACACTTATGGTGTCAGATATGGGAAACATTTTCTTAAAAACAGGAGGGGGAGTGAACAGAATACCTGGTCTATCCCACTCCTTAGCAATAATATTCACAATCCTCTTAGGGACTGGAAAAACATCAGTGTAAACAGGAACCTCTAAGTATTTATCCATTTTACACAATTTCTCTGGGACCACTATAGGGTCACAATCATCTAGAGTTGCTAATACCTCCCTAAGCAATAAGCGGAGGTGTTCAAGCTTAAATTTAAAGGCCGTCAGAATCTGTCTGAGGAAGCGTCTTTCCTGAATCAGAAACTTCTCCCTCAGATAACAAATCCCTCACCCCTTCAGAGCATTGTGAGGGCATATCAGATACGGCTACTAAATCCCTCACCCCTTCAGAGCATTGTGAGGGCATATCAGATACGGCTACTAAAGCATCAGACGGCTCAGCATTTTTCCTTAACCCAGAGCTGTCCCGCTTTCCATGTAAACCAGGCAGTTTGGAAAAAAAACCTCTGTGAGGGTTGTATTCATAACTGTGGCCATGTCTTGTAAAGTAAATGAATTCCACGCACTAGAGGTACTTGGCATCACTTGTGCGGGCGTTACTGGTTGTGACACTTGGGGAGAGCTAGATGGCGAACCCTCATTTACTTCTGACTGAGAATCATCTATTCCTCTATTTTTAAGTGCTAATATATGTTCTTTATAATTTATAGACATATCAGTACAATTGGGACACATTCTAAGAGGGGGTTCCACAATGGCTTCCAAACATATTGAACAAGGATTTTCCTTGATGTCAGACATGTTAAACAGGCTAGTAATGTAACAAGCAAGCTTGGAAAACACTGTAATCAAAGTAAATAACACTTAGAAATAAAACGGTACTGTGCCTTTAAGAGAAAAAAAGCTGCACAAGTTCTGCAAAACAGTGTAAAAAAGCAGTAAACTAAACGAAATTTTTACAGTAGTATCTTACAGCCTTAGTAACTTTGCACAGCTATGCAAATAAACAATTAACCCTTTAATGGCAAAACAGGATTGAAAAAACGTCAAAACCAGTAAAAAAGACTTTCAGCACCTTGCCACAGCTCTGCTGTGGCGCCTACCTGCCCTTCAGAACGATTTGTGGGGACAAAAACTCCTTTACAGCCCTCAAACACAGCAGGAACCACTGGAGAAGCAGTTGGATGTCTCTAAGGAAAAGAAACTGCGCAACTGAGGCGTGAAAATAGGCCCCTCCCACCTCACTCGATGTTTTGAGGCCTATCAAACCAGAGTGTCTCTTAATTAACCATGTGGGTTAAAAAATCCAAAAACAAGCCACAATTACCCCTTTAGTCCCTTCAAAAAAACGTTATAATTGCATCATTTACTGAACAAACAAAAACGTTTTTTCCTAACAGTGTCACCAGTAACATATGAGCCCTTCAAGCAAGCTGAAATTCCTATCCAAATGTCTGAATACAGCTTACCCTTTCCTCATGGGGATATTGCCAGCCTTTTCTAGAATTAACACAGTCTGTCTAGACAAAATATAGACTGAACATACCTCATATGCAGCTTAGCATGCAAACCGTTCCCCCAACTGAAGTTTTCCTGTACTCTTCAGCCCTTGTGAGAACAGCAGTGGATCTTAGTTACAAAGTGCTAAGATCATAATCCTCCTTGCAGAAATCTTTATCCCTTTTATGCCAGAGAGTAAATAGTACACACCGGTACCATTTAAAATAACAAACTTTTGCTTGAGAAATAAAAAACTAACATTTTTGTCACCACACTCGCTCTGCACTTCCTAGTTTCTTAGAGTAGGCAAAGAGAATGACTGGGGGGCGGAGCTAAGGGAGGAGCTATATAGACAGCTCTGCTGTGGTTGCTCTCTTTGCCACTTCCCACAAGTAAGGATGAATCCGTGGAATCGATACATCTTACAAGAGAAAGAAGATTATACAAAACTGTAGAAAACATAACTGTCTTAAATAAAGGGTGGTCCGTGACTTACCATATCCGGAAAGAAATACATTTATCAGGTAAGCATAAATTATGTTTTCTTCCCTAAGATATAGTGAGTCCACGGAATCATCAATTACTAGTGGTAATCAATACCCAGGCTAGAGGACACAGATGATAAGGGAGAGACAAGACAGGTAGACATAACCAGAAGGCACCACTGCCTGAAGAACCCTTCTCCCAAAAGAAGCCTCAGCCGAGGCAAAAGTATCAAATTAATAAAACTTTGAAAAACTATGCAAAGAGGACCAAGTTGCAGCCTTGCAAATCTGTTCCACAGAAGCTTAATTTTTAAATGCCCAGGAAGAAGAAACAGCCCTCGTGGAATGAGCAGTGATTCTCTCAGGAGGTTGCTGCCCAGCAGTCTCATAGGCCAAACGAATAATACTCTTTAGCCTAAGAGAAGTAGCCATAGCATTCTGACCCTTGCGCTTCCCAGAAAAACAAACAAAGCAGAAGACTGATGAAAGTCCTTAGTTGCCTGAAGATAGAACTTCAATGCACGCACAACATATAGGTTGTGCAACAAACGCTCCTTAGTAGAAGAAGGATTAGGACACAAAGAAGGAACCACGATCTCCTGATTAATATTCTAGTTTGAAACAACCTTAGGTAGGAAACCTAATTTAGTACGTAGAACCACCTTATCAGAATGAAAAATAAAATAAGGATAATCAAACTGCAGAGCCGAGAGTTACGAAACTCTCTGAGCAGAAGAAATAGCAACAAGAAACAAAACCTTCCAAGATGACATCTTAATATCTAAGGAATGCATAGGTTCAAAGGAGCCCGCTGTAAAACTCTAAGAACAAGGTTAAGACTCCAGGGAGGAGTAACGGGCTTAAACACAGGCCTGATCCTAACCAAGGCCTGACAAAAAGATTGCACGTCTGGCGCATCCGCCAAACGCTTATGCAACAAAATAGACAATGCAGAAATCTGACCTTTCAGAGTACTAGCTGAAAAACCCTTCTCCAGACCCTCCTGGAGAAAAGACAAAATCCTAGGAATCCTTACTTCAAGAGTAACCTCTGGATTCACACCAATACAGATATTTACGCTATATCTTATAGTAAATCTTTCTTGTCACAGGCTTACGGGCCTGAATCATGGTCTCAGTGTCCGACTCTGAAAACCCATGCTTAGATAAAATCAAGCGTTCAATCTCCAAGCAGTCAGCTTCAGAGAAACGAGATTTGGATGAAAAAAAGGACCCTGAAGTAGAAGGTCCTTCCTCAGAGGGAGTCTCCATGGAGGTAGAGATGACATTTCCACTAGATCTGCATACCAGATCCTGCAAGGCCACACCGACGCTATGAGAATCACTGACGCCCTCTCCTGCTTAATCCGAGCAATGACTCTTGGCAGGAGAGCGAACGGAGGAAATATGTATGCTAGACTGAAATTCCAAGCGACCGCTAGAGCATCTATTAAGAAAACAAAATTTATGCTTACCTGATAAATTTTCTTTCTTTTGCGATGTACCGAGTCCACGGTTTCATCCTTACTTGTGGGATATTATCCTTCCTAACAGGAAGTGGGAAAGAGACCACCCCCCAGTCATTCGACCGAAGACCAAGGAAGAAAAAGAAGAAACTATAAGGTGCAGAGGTGACTGAAGTTTTCAATAAAAAATACTATCTGTCTTGAATAGACAGGGCGGGCCGTGGACTCGGTACATCGCAAAAGAAAGAAATTTATCAGGTAAGCATGAATTTTGTTTTCTTTTGCAAGATGTAGAGTCCACGGTTTCATCCTTACTTGTGGGAAACCAATACCAAAGCTTTTGGACACGGATGAAGGGAGGGACAAGACAGGAACCTAAACGGAAGGCACCACTGCTTGCAAAACCTTTCTCCCAAAAATAGCCTCCAAAGAAGCAAAAGTATCAAATTTGTAAAATTTTGAAAAGGTATGAAGTTAAGACAAAGTCGCAGCCTTACAAATCTGTTCAACAGAAGCATCATTTTTAAAAGCCCATGTGGAAGCTACCGCTCTAGTAGAGTGAGCTGTAATCCTTTCAGGAGGCTGCTGTCCAGAATAGACAACAAACAAAGAAGATGTTTGACGAAAATCTTTGGTTGCCTGCAAATAAAACTTCAAAGCACGAACTACGTCCAAGTTGTGCAACAGACGTTCCTTCTTAGAAGAAGGATTAGGACACAGAGAAGGAACAATTTCCTGATTGATATTCCTGTTAGTAACAACCTTAGGGAGGAACCCAGGTTTGGTACGCAAAACCACCTTATCAGCATGGAAAATAAGATAAGGCGAGTCACATTGAAATGCAGATAGTTCAGAAACTCTTCGAGCTGAAGAGATAGCAACTAGGAACAGAACTTTCCAAGATAGAAGCTTAATATCTATGGAATGCATGGGTTCAAACGGAACCCCCTTAAGAACTTTAAGAACTAAATTTAGACTCCATGGCGGAGCAACAAGTTTAAACGTTATAATTGCATCATTTACTGAACAAACAAAAACGTTTTTTCCTAACAGTGTCACCAGTAACATATGAGCCCTTCAAGCAAGCTGAAATTCCTATCCAAATGTCTGAATACAGCTTACCCTTTCCTCATGGGGATATTGCCAGCCTTTTCTAGAATTAACACAGTCTGTCTAGACAAAATATAGACTGAACATACCTCATATGCAGCTTAGCATGCAAACCGTTCCCCCAACTGAAGTTTTCCTGTACTCTTCAGCCCTTGTGAGAACAGCAGTGGATCTTAGTTACAAAGTGCTAAGATCATAATCCTCCTTGCAGAAATCTTTATCCCTTTTATGCCAGAGAGTAAATAGTACACACCGGTACCATTTAAAATAACAAACTTTTGCTTGAGAAATAAAAAACTAACATTTTTGTCACCACACTCGCTCTGCACTTCCTAGTTTCTTAGAGTAGGCAAAGAGAATGACTGGGGGGTGGAGCTAAGGGAGGAGCTATATAGACAGCTCTGCTGTGGTTGCTCTCTTTGCCACTTCCCACAAGTAAGGATGAATCCGTGGAATTGATACATCTTACAAGAGAAAGAAGATTACACAAAACTGTAGAAAACATAACTGTCTTAAATAAAGGGTGGTCCGTGACTTACCATATCCGGAAAGAAATACATTTATCAGGTAAGCATAAATTATGTTTTCTTCCCTAAGATATGGTGAGTCCACGGAATCATCAATTACTAGTGGTAATCAATACCCAGGCTAGAGGACACAGATGATAAGGGAGAGACAAGACAGGTAGACATAAACAGAAGGCACCACTGCCTGAAGAACCCTTCTCCCAAAAGAAGCCTCAGCCGAGGCAAAAGTATCAAATTAATAAAACTTTGAAAAACTATGCAAAGAGGACCAAGTTGCAGCCTTGCAAATCTGTTCCACAGAAGCTTAATTTTTAAATGCCCAGGAAGAAGAAACAGCCCTCGTGGAATGAGCAGTGATTCTCTCAGGAGGTTGCTGCCCAGCAGTCTCATAGGCCAAACGAATAATACTCTTTAGCCTAAGAGAAGTAGCCATAGCATTCTGACCCTTGCGCTTCCCAGAAAAACAAACAAAGCAGAAGACTGATGAAAGTCCTTAGTTGCCTGAAGATAGAACTTCAATGCACGCACAACATATAGGTTGTGCAACAAACGCTCCTTAGTAGAAGAAGGATTAGGACACAAAGAAGGAACCACGATCTCCTGATTAATATTCTAGTTTGAAACAACCTTAGGTAGGAAACCTAATTTAGTACGTAGAACCACCTTATCAGAATGAAAAATAAAATAAGGATAATCAAACTGCAGAGCCGAGAGTTACGAAACTCTCTGAGCAGAAGAAATAGCAACAAGAAACAAAACCTTCCAAGATGACATCTTAATATCTAAGGAATGCATAGGTTCAAAGGAGCCCGCTGTAAAACTCTAAGAACAAGGTTAAGACTCCAGGGAGGAGTAACGGGCTTAAACACAGGCCTGATCCTAACCAAGGCCTGACAAAAAGATTGCACGTCTGGCGCATCCGCCAAACGCTTATGCAACAAAATAGACAATGCAGAAATCTGACCTTTCAGAGTACTAGCTGAAAAACCCTTCTCCAGACCCTCCTGGAGAAAAGACAAAATCCTAGGAATCCTTACTTCAAGAGTAACCTCTGGATTCACACCAATACAGATATTTACGCTATATCTTATAGTAAATCTTTCTTGTCACAGGCTTACGGGCCTGAATCATGGTCTCAGTGTCCGACTCTGAAAACCCATGCTTAGATAAAATCAAGCGTTCAATCTCCAAGCAGTCAGCTTCAGAGAAACGAGATTTGGATGAAAAAAAGGACCCTGAAGTAGAAGGTCCTTCCTCAGAGGGAGTCTCCATGGAGGTAGAGATGACATTTCCACTAGATCTGTATACCAGATCCTGCAAGGCCACACCGACGCTATGAGAATCACTGACGCCCTCTCCTGCTTAATCCGAGCAATGACTCTTGGCAGGAGAGCGAACGGAGGAAATATGTATGCTAGACTGAAATTCCAAGCGACCGCTAGAGCATCTATTAAGAAAACAAAATTTATGCTTACCTGATAAATTTTCTTTCTTTTGCGATGTACCGAGTCCACGGTTTCATCCTTACTTGTGGGATATTATCCTTCCTAACAGGAAGTGGCAAAGAGACCACCCCCCAGTCATTCGACCGAAGACCAAGGAAGAAAAAGAAGAAACTATAAGGTGCAGAGGTGACTGAAGTTTTCAATAAAAAATACTATCTGTCTTGAATAGACAGGGCGGGCCGTGGACTCGGTACATCGCAAAAGAAAGAAATTTATCAGGTAAGCATGAATTTTGTTTTCTTTTGCAAGATGTAGAGTCCACGGTTTCATCCTTACTTGTGGGAAACCAATACCAAAGCTTTTGGACACGGATGAAGGGAGGGACAAGACAGGAACCTAAACGGAAGGCACCACTGCTTGCAAAACCTTTCTCCCAAAAATAGCCTCCAAAGAAGCAAAAGTATCAAATTTGTAAAATTTTGAAAAGGTATGAAGTTAAGACAAAGTCGCAGCCTTACAAATCTGTTCAACAGAAGCATCATTTTTAAAAGCCCATGTGGAAGCTACCGCTCTAGTAGAGTGAGCTGTAATCCTTTCAGGAGGCTGCTGTCCAGAATAGACAACAAACAAAGAAGATGTTTGACGAAAATCTTTGGTTGCCTGCAAATAAAACTTCAAAGCACGAACTACGTCCAAGTTGTGCAACAGATGTTCCTTCTTAGAAGAAGGATTAGGACACAGAGAAGGAACAATTTCCTGATTGATATTCCTGTTAGTAACAACCTTAGGGAGGAACCCAGGTTTGGTACGCAAAACCACCTTATCAGCATGGAAAATAAGATAAGGCGAGTCACATTGAAATGCAGATAGTTCAGAAACTCTTCGAGCTGAAGAGATAGCAACTAGGAACAGAACTTTCCAAGATAGAAGCTTAATATCTATGGAATGCATGGGTTCAAACGGAACCCCCTTAAGAACTTTAAGAACTAAATTTAGACTCCATGGCGGAGCAACAAGTTTAAACACAGGCTTAATTCTGGCTAAAGCCTGACAAAAAGCCCGAACGTCTGGGACATCTGCCAGACACTTGTGCAACAGAATAGACAACGCAGATATCTGTCCTTTTAAGGAACTAGCTGACAATCCTTTCTCCAATCCCTCTTGGAGAAAGGACAAAATCCTAGGAATCCTGATTTTACTCCATGAGTAGCCTTTGGATTCGCACCAAAAAAGATATTTACGCCATATCTTATGATAGATCTTCCTGGTGACAGGCTTTCGTGCCTGAATCAAGGTATCTATGACTGACTCAGAGAAACCCCGCTTTGATAAAATCAAGCGTTCAATCTCCAAGCAGTCAGTTGCAGAGAAATTAGATTTGGATGCTTGAATGGACCTTGAATCAAAAGGTCCTGTCTCAGTGGCAGAGTCCATGGTGGCAGAGATTACATGTCCACCAGGTCTGCATACCAAGTCCTGTGTGGCCACGCAGGCGCTATCAAAATAACCGAAGCTCTCTCCTGTTTGATTCTGGCAATCAGACGCGGAAGGAGAGGGAAAGGAGGAAACACATAAGCCAGGTTGAACGACCAGGGTACTGCTAGAGCATCTATCAGTACTGCCTGAGGATCCCTTGACCTGGATCCGTAACGAGGAAGTTTGGGGTTCTGACGAGAAGCCATCAGATCCAATTCTGGTGTGCCCCATAGCTGAACCAGTTGAGCAAACACCTCCGGATGGAGTTCCCACTCCCCCGGATGAAAAGTCTGACGACTTAGAAAATCTGCCTATGAGTTCTCTACCCCTGGGATATAGATCGCTGACAGATGGCAAGAGTGAGCCTCTGCCCATCGAATTATTCTTGAAACTTCTATCATCGCTAAGGAACTCCTTGTTCCCCCCTGATGATTGATATAAGCCACAGTCGTGATGTTGTCCGACTGAAATCTGATGAATCTGGCCGAAGCCAGCTGAGGCCACGCCTGAAGAGCATTGAATATCACTCTTAATTCCAGAATATTTATCGGTAGGAGGGCCTCCTGAGTCCACAAACCCTGTGCTTTCAGGGAATTCCAGACTGCACCCCAGCCCAGGAGGCTGGCGTCTGTCGTCACTATAACCCACGCTGGCCTGTGGAAACACATTCCCTGGGACAGGTGATCCTTTGACAACCACCAAAGAAGAGAGTCTCTGGTCTCTTGATCCAGATTTATCTGAGGAGATAATCTGCATAATCCCCATTCCACTGTCTGAGCATGGATAGTTGCAGTGGTCTGAGATGTAAGCTAGCATATGGAACTATGTCCATTGCCGCTACCATTAGTTCGATTACCTCCATACACTGAGCCACTGATGGTCAAGGAATGGAATGAAGAGCTCGGCAGGTGGTCAAAATCTTTGATTTCCTGACCTCCGTCAGAAATATTTTCATGTCCACCGAGTCTATCAGAGTCCCTAGAAATGAGAAATGAGGGGAAAGAGAACTCTTTTTTAAGTTCACCTTCCACCCATGAGATCTTAGAAAGGCCAACACTAAATCCGTGTGAGACTTGGCTAGTTGGAAAGTCGCCGTATGAATTAGGATGTTGTCTAGATAAGGCGCCACTGCTATGCCCCGCGGCCTTAGGACTGCCAGAAGGGACCCTAGCACCTTTGTGAAGATTCGTGGTGCCGTAGCCAACCCGAAGGGAAGAGCAATAAACTGGAAATGCTTGTCCAGAAAGGCAAACCTGAGGAATTGGTGATGATCTTTGTGGATAGGAATGTGTAGATACGCATCCTTTAAGTCCACGGATGTCATATATTGACCCTCCTGGATCATTGGTAAAATAGTCTGAATGGTCTCCATCTTGAAGGATGGGATTCTTAGGAATTGGTTAAGGATCTTGAGATCTAGAATTGGTCTGAAGGTTCCCTCTTTTTTGTGAACCACAAACAGATTGGAGTAGAACCCCTGCCCCTGTTCTGCTTTCGGAACTGGGCAGATCACTCCCATGGTAAAAAGGTCTTCTACACAGCGTAAGAACGCCTCTCTTTTTGTCTGGTTAACAGACAATTGAGAAAGATGGAATCTCCCCCTTGGGGGAGAATCTTTGAAATCTAGAAGATACCCCTGGGTTACGATTTCTACAGCCCAGGAGTCCTGAACGTCTCTTGCCCAGGCCTGAGCAAAGAGAGAGAGTCTGCGCCCTACTAGATCCGGTCCCGGATTGGGGGCCACCCCTTCATGCTGTCTTGGTGGCAGCTGCAGGCTTCTTGGCCGGTTTACCCTTGTTCCAAGCCTGGTTAGGTCTCCAGACCGGCCTGGATTGAGCAAAGTTCCCCTCTTGCTTTGCAGCAGGGGAAGAGGAAGCAGGACCACCTTTAAAGTTTCGAAAGGAACGAAAATTATTTTGTTTGGTCCTCGTCTTATTTGACTTATCCTGAGGGAGGGCATGACCCTTCCCTCCAGTGATATCTGAAATGATCTCTTTCAGTTCAGGCCCGAATAGGGTCTTACCTGTTAAAGGGATGGTCAAAAGCTTAGATTTTGATGACACATCAGCAGACCAGGACTTAAGCCATAACGCTCTACGCGCTAAAATGGCAAAACCTGAATTCTTTGCCGCTAATTTAGCCAGATGAAAAGCGGCGTCTGTAATGAAAGAATTAGCTAGCTTAAGAGCCCTAATTCTATCCAGAATATCATCGAATGGGGTCTCCAACTGAAGAGCCTCTTCCAGAGCCTCAAACCAAAAGGCAGCTACAGGAACAATGCACGCTATAGGCTGGAGAAGAAAACCCTGATTAACAAAAATTTTCTTTAGGAGACCCTCTAATTTTTTATCCATAGGATCTTTGAAAGCACAACTGTCCTCAATAGGTATAGTTGTATGCTTAGACAGAGTAGAAATAGCTCCCTCCACCTTAGGGACCGTCTGCCATGAGTCCCGCATGGTGTCAGATATGGGAAACATTTTCTTAAAAACAGGAGGGGGAGCGAACGGAATATCTGGTCTATGCCACTCCTTAGTAACAATATCCGAAATCCTCTTAGGGACCGGAAAAAAAAACAGGAACCTCTAAATATTTGTCCATTTTACACAATTTCTCTGGAACTACAAAACTGCAAAACTGCTTAAAATTACCTCATATTTTCTGATATTTTTGCAGTAGACTCACTAAGCTTTAGTAAGATTGCACCATAAGCAATTTGAGCAATTAACCCCAAAATATGCAAACCGGACTGACAAAGTGTCAAAGACCGGTAAAACCCCTGTCAGCACATTGCCACAGCTCTGCTGTGGCGCCTACCTGCCCTTAGGGATTAATAATGTCGGAATAAAGCTTCGATTAGGCCCAAGAAGATCACCAGGACCCTCCGGTGTTGTAGCTTGCTGCTTGTCTATAGAAAACAACTGCGCAACTGAGGCCGAAAATAGGCCCCGCCCACTTCACTTGATGTTACTGAGGCCTTCAGGAAAATCTACCAAGCGTTTTTACAGCCATGTGGGTTATAAAAACCCCAAAAAGCCAAGTGTACCCTCAATACAGTTGTCCCTTAAAGAAATATAACCAGTACTCCCAGAACACACAAACGTTTGCTATATAACATTCAAACTGAGTGTCTCATACGTTTAGCCCTTTATGCAAGCTTAATAATGCCCCTTAAATGACTAGGATTACTGTTTACTCTTCCCCTCATGGGGATACTGTCAGCCTTTCTGAATTATCACAGTCTTTCCAGAAAAAATGACTGAACATACCTCATTGCTGTATAGCAAGAAACCGTTCCTCACACTGAAGTTTTCCTGTACTCCTCAGCTTCTGTGGGAACAGCAGTGGACCTTAGTTACAAATCCTAAGATCATCATCCTCTAGGCAGAAATCTTCATCTATCTCCTCCCTGAGAGTAAATAGTACACACCAGTACCATTTAAAAATAACAAACTCTTGCTTGAAGAAAAATAAAAACTAACAGTTTATCACCTCTTTCACTTTACCCTTCCTGCTTAGAGCCGGCAAAGAGAATGACTGGGGGGTGGAGTTAAGGGGGAGCTATATAGACAGCTCTGCTGTGGGTGCTCCCTTTGCCACTTCCTGTTAGGAAGGATAATATCCCACAAGTAAGGATGAAACCGTGGACTCTGTACATCTTGCAAAAGAAAGCCTGTGGATCCCTTGATCTCGAGCCGTTCCTCTGAATCTTGGCATTCTGCCGAGAAGCCATGAGATCCAGTTCTGGCTGCCCCCAATTAAGGAATAAACTGGAAAATACTTCCGGATGTAGTTCCCACTCCCCCGAATGAAAGGTTCTGACGGCTCAGAAAATCCGCCTACCAATTGTCCACTCCTGTGATGTGGATCACAGAAAGACAACAGTTGTGAGACTCGGCCCACTGGATTATCCGGGTCACCTCTGTCATGGCCAAGGAACTCTGAGTTCCCCCCTGGTGGTTGATGTACGTCACAGATATTAAGTTGTCCGACTGGAACCTGATAAACCGGGCTAAGGCTAACTGAGGCCAGGCCAGTAGAGCATTGAAAATCATCCAAAGACCATGAGTCTTCAATGACCCCCAAATTGCTCCCCAACCTAGAAGGCTGGCATACATGGTTATGATCACCCAGAAAGGTCTGTGAAAGCAAGTTCCCTGGGAGAGGTGTTCCTGAGAAAACCACCACAGAAGAGAGTCCCTTGTCACCTGAACCATTCCCCATTCCATTCCCTTAACATGGATCCATGGAAGCTACCTTCAGACCAATTACCTCCATACATAGAGCCACTGACGGTAAAGGTGAGGACTGCAGGACAAGACAAGAGTCGAAGATCTTTGTTTTTCTGACCTCTGTCAGAAATATCTTCATTAGTAGGGAGTCTATTATGGTCCCTAAAAACACTACTCTTATGGCTGGAATCAGATTACTCTTTCCCAGACTTACCTTCCAACTGTGGGAGGGAAGAAAAGACAACAAGATCTCCATATGAGAGTTTGCTTGTTGAAAAGACGGCGCCTGAACCATAATGTCGTCCAGATAAGGCGCTACTGCAATGCCCCGAGACCGGATCACTGTCAAAAGTACCCCAGGACCTTTGAGAAAATTCTGGGAGCTGTGCCAAGGCAAACTGGAAATGATTGTCTAAAAAAAGCAAACCTTAGAAACTTGTGATGATCCCGGTGAATGGGAACATGAAGGTACGCATCCTTTAAGTCTATGGTTGTCATAAACTGACCATCTTGAACCAAAGGAGGAATGGAACGTATAGTCTCCATCTTGAAGGACGGTACTCTGAAGAACTTGTTTAAACACTTTAGGTCTAAAATAGGTCTGAAAGTCCCCTCTTTCTTGGGAACCTCAAACAGATTTGAATGAAATCCCACACCTTGTCCCTGCGGAGAAACTTGAACAATAACTCCTAGGGCAAAAAGATCCTTGATACCATTTAAAAACGCCTCTCTCTTTATCTGGTCTACAGATAATCTTCAGAGTAGAAACCTTCCTCTGTGAGTTAAAGTCTAGAATTCTATCTTGTACCCCTGAGATACAATTTCCATGGCCCACAGGTCTGGGACATCTCGTATCCAAGCCTGAGCAAATTGAGAAAGCCTTCCCCCTACTAGATCCGTTCCTGGATCGGGGGCCGACCCTTCATGCTGACTTGGAGTCAGCCGCAAGCTTCTTAGACTGTTTCCCCTTGTTCCAAGACTGACCAGACTTCCAGGAAGACTTGGATAGATCCTGCTTGGAAAAGGAAGCGGAGGGTTTACCTCTAAAGTTATGAAAGGAACGAAAATTACTCTGAAGACCTTTCTGCTTATTCTTCTTATCCTGAGGAAGAAAAGATCCCTTTCCTCCTGTGATATCTGAAATAATTTCAGCCAAACCAGGCTCAAACAAAGTTTTACCCCTTGCAAGGAATAGCTAATAACTTAGAAGAAACATCCGCAGACCAGGATTTTAACCAAAGGGCTCTGTGAGCTAGAACCGCAAAACCAGACATTTTTGCTCCCAGTTTAATGACCGTTAAGAAAGCATCCGTAATAACGGAATTGGCTAACTTAAGAGCCTTAATCCTGTCCTGGATCTCCTCAAGAGGAGTATCTGTCTGAAAAGAATCAGCCAAAGCATCAAACCAGTAAGCTGCAGTGCTGGTAACAGTAGCAATACACACCGCAGGCTGCCATCGAAGACCTTGGTGAACAAACATTATTCTTTAATAATGCCATCAATTTCTTATCCATTGGATCATTAAAAGAACAACTATCCTCTACGGGAAAAGTGGTCCTCTTAGCCAAAGTGGAAATAGCTCCTTCCACCTTAGGAACCGTTTGCCACGACTCCTTAATAGTGTCAGCTATAGGAAACACTTTCTTAAAAATTGGAGATGGAGAAAAAGGAATACCAGGTCTCTCCCACTCCCATGAAATAATCTCAGAAGCACAGTCTAAAACAGGAAATACCTCCACCTCAGAGGGAACATCAAAATACTTGTTCAGCTTACTAGACTTCTTAGGGTTAACAACGATAGTAGTATCGGAGTAATCCAAGGTAGCCAAAACCTCCTTAAGTAACAAGCGGAGGTGTTCCAGCTTAAATCTCAAGGACACAACTTCAGCATCAGTAGAGGGAATTATACTACCTGAATCCGAAATTTCACCCTCAGATGCACCCGAAGAATCTTCATCCTCAGACTTCTGAGATGAAAATTTTGATTACCCACCTCAGGATCAGAAACCTTACTTTCTGTTTCTTTAAATTTTCTTTTGCGTTTTCCCTTGGGCAGCAATATCTTGCAAATTAACTCCAGACAGAGCATGAGAGGAAATGCAGGGCATTGCATGTGCAGATGAATAGGATTGGGACGCTTGAGGAGAAAGCTGTGGCACATCTGAAACAGGAGGCTCCTGAACAGCATCTGCCTTACCTAATGATGGCTCAGGGTCAAAAAGTCTATTTCTATAAGTTAAAGTTCTTTCAATACATGAAGAACAAACTGGGCATCAAAACATAAGCTACAGGTAACATCCTGCACAGCCTCCTGATCCATAATACAAAAAAAGAAGCAAATAATTTTTTTTTTTTTTTTTTTTTTTATCTTTTAACAAAGGATATAATACAGAACCAAAAAACGTTCTAAAATAAATGTTCCCTTTACATTTACCAAATCAAGAAAGCATACCCCAGGCAACACTCTACACCTCAGCAGAATTACTGAGGTGCCCTACCTGTTCTGCAACCCGCAGAAAAAATTATCCCGTTTACAATCTGGATTTCCAGAGAAACAAAAACAGCAAGGGAGAGGGAGAGACAGAGGGGGGAAGGAGAGACAGAGGGGTGGGGGAAAGACAGAGGGGTGGGGGAAAGACAGAGGGGTGGGGGAAAGACAGAGGGAGGGAGGGAGAAACAGAGGGGGGAGAGAGAGAGGGGGAGGGAGAGGCATTCATAAAGAATTTTATAGCAAAATGTTCATTGCTAACAAGACCTTTTTGGAAAGTAAAGCATAAAATTATGTGTGTAGTTTTCTCTTATGAGTGGTGGGGTAGGTAGCTCAAAGAAATGTACATATTGCTAGAGGGGTTAGTTAGTCTTTATTTCTGGCTGTTTGCAGAGTACTTGAAAATTGCCTCATTACCTCCTTCCCAAGTTCCACTTCATTGTGCTGACTCCTCCCTGCATGTACCGACAGAATGCTCATGCCTCCAGACCTCCACTGCACAATTGAGCAGCAACTGGCCCCACCCCCGCACCCCCCCGGCAACAAAAAAATAATAATAAAAAATAATTAAATTAAAAATTAAATATATATATATATATATATATATATATATATATATATATATATTATTTAGTGCTTGTCAGTCCGCCCCTGATGATCTGTGATAAATATATATATATATATATATATATATATATTATTTAGTGCTTGTCAGTCCGCCCCTGATGATCTGTGTCAGTCATTATAAGTTATGTAATGTACACCGACTTGGTTTACATTACATAACTTATCATGACTGACAGAGATCACATGAGGACTAGTCCGGTTAATAATTATTTCATTCAGCAGTGAGCAGTCAGTGGCACACTACACCAGTACACCGGCAGTCTGGCACCAGTAACGGTTAACTTTTTACCCCCTACCCCACAGCCTGTCAGTGCCACTGCTCACTGCTGAATTAAATAATTATTAACCGGACCGGTCCTCATGTGATGATCTGTGTCAGTCATGATAAGTTATGTAATGTACACCGACCGGGTGTACATTACAAAACTTATCATGACTGACAGAGATCACATGAGGACCGGTCCGGTCAATAATTATTTAATTCAGCATTGAGCAGTCAGTCAGTGGCACACTACACTGGCAGACCGGCATCAGTAACGTTGAACTTTTTTACCCCCCTACCCAGCCTACCGGTATGTTGTGCTTGTGCTGTCACTAACGGTCTGTTCCTCAGGCAGGGGCCAGGGCAGCAGCTCATGATGTAACTTATCAGTCACTCTAGAAGTCCTCCGGAGTCTGGATCCACCTCTGTCTGTCTCACTTTATTCAATTTGAAAAGCCTAGGCTACCGGATGACGGGCTGCTCAGGTGGAGTCCCAACAGGTTGGAGTGTCACGCACAACAGCAGTCTCTGTTACTCTGTTGTTTCCCGCCAGTGGTCCTTGATTTGCGCATGCGCAGCAGGCAGTAAAACAACTCCGGTCAGTACGTTCTCCTGGTGCTGTCAATCACCAGGAGAACATACATGGCCAGATTTGATTGGCTGAGGCTCCCAGTCCCAGCAAAATAAGAGGCCTCACTAGAGATGTCTCTATAATAGGTTTTTCAGTCGCGCTGCAGCTACAAATAACCACTGGGTGAGCGCAGCAGAGCGGCTAGTGATACAAATTTATGCAAAATATTGAGCAATAGAGAAAAAGCAGAACCTGATGCTTCTATTGCGCAATATTAGGAAAAAAAAATTGGGAAAAAAAAAAAAATTATTTTTAATTTCAAGTTGCGCCAAATGGCAGGTGCGGCAGTGCCTCACCTGCCTCCTACGAGTGCACGTCACACATAACTTGCTTCTCTTTGACCTATAAAGAGGCTATGTTTTATTTCCCCAAGTAGCCCTTCTATAACAGATTTAGGCAGGGATTCACCATTGGTTAAAGGGTTGTGAAATACAATTTTTTCTGACATGATTCAGATAGAACATGAAATTTGAAGCAACTTTCTAATTTACTCCTGTTATCAATGTTTGTTAATTATCTTGGTATCTTTATTTGAAAAGCAGATTTGTAAGATTAGTAGGCGGCTCATTTCTGGTTTAGCACCAGGGAAACCCTGATAGGTGGCTAAATGTAGTCATTTTACCATTTCCCGAAAATCCACTTAAGGGGGGTGAAATGGGGGGGTTTTATGAAAAGTAAAAATTATAATTTAAAATCTTCATTATAATGTTAGTTTACACGCCAAATGTATTGCTCCTAACATTAGTAGTTCTCAAGATATTGATATCACAAAAAAATGAATACTCTTTTTTTTTTTCACATCTGATAGTTGAGTCATAATATATAATTACAATTTAATATTAAAGTAATTGTAATCAGAATAATAATAACATATTTAGTGGATTGGTGCCATGTACGAGAAGCACAGAGAATTAACGAAAACTCACAAAGTTAACGTCAGCGAGTATGGAAACCGAACAGGCACACACCGCTGTGAGTGGTCGCGTTTTGTCTGTCTCATTCTCCGTTTGTAATTACAACACTAAAGAATTCCTGGGCGCATATCAATGGAAAAACTCTCTTTGTTTTGTAGCCAATACGCCGCGACTAACATCTGCAATAAACATAGCTTATTACGTTAAGACATCAACCTGTAAATTATATTTCGTAGATTTTGGACAAAAAAACTCATGTGTCTTTTAAAAACAATTGTACTAAATCACAAAATCCACGCGAGTGAAGCGGCGGGCAACAGCTAGTTTGCAATATAAAATGAATAATAAAAGCATAAAATTGTATTGGTAAATGTATTTTCTAGTTGAAGGATAGGAATATGTTTTTCCCAGGGGCGTATTATGGCCTAGGCCAACAAGGCAGGTGCCTAGTGCAGCAGATTGGGAGGGGCAGCACATCTGCCCTAGCCTCTCTCTAAAAGCCAGCACACAGTACAGTGAGCGATAAAGTGCAGGCTTTTACAGAGAAGACAGGGCACGTGCGCTGATTAAGGTTGCTCTTCACAGGCAGTGCTCCTTTAAACCGGTGCTTCATTTAGAACCACTGGCATTTTTGCAGTGGAATCTTTCTTGGTGAGAAACTTGCCCGGGATATGCATACAAGGTGAGGCTGGAGGAGAAGACATTGTGCCGATATGCTGCCTCCCCTTGTCAGCTGTGGTGGATCTGCGAGCGCAGTGCTTATTGCAGGTCTTAGTAACTAACAGACTGGATGTGTCTGTGCACTGCTTAGATCAGCTTGTGATGTCTAATCATAAACTCTCAGTGCTAATGTATGTTAGCTACTAATAGCTAGCTTTCTCTGCATTCATGTGAGGTCTAATCCTAAACTCTCAGCGCTAATGTATGTTAGTTACTAATAGCTAGCTTTCTCTGCATTCATGTGATGTATAATCATAAACTATCAGCGCTAATGTATGTTAGCTACTAATAGCTAGCTTTCTCTGCATTCATGTGATGTATAATCATAAACTATCAGCGCTAATGTATGTTAGCTACTAATAGCTAGCTTTCTCTGCATTCATGTGATGTCTAATCATAAACTCTCAGTGCTAATGTATGTAAGCTACTAATAGCTTTCTCTGCATTCATGTGATGTCTAATCATAAACTCTCAGCGCTAATGTATGTTACTAATAGCTAGCTTTCTCTGCATTCATGTGATGTCTAATCATAAACTCTCAGCGCTAATGTATGTTAGCTACTAATAGCTAGCTTTCTCTGCATTCATGTGATGTCTAATCATAAACTCTCAGTGCTAATGTATGTAAGATACTAATAGATAGCTTTCTCTGCATTCATGTGATGTCTAATCATAAACTCTCAGCGCTAAGGTATGTTAGTTACTAATAGCTAGCTTTCTCTGCATTCATGTGATGTCTAATCATAAACTCCCAGTGCTAATGTATGTAAGCTACTAATAGATAGCTTTCTCTGCATTCATGTGAGATCAAATCATAAACTCTCAGCGCTAATGTATGTTAGCTAATAGCTGGCTTTCTCTGTTATTCATGTGATGTCTAATCATAAACTCTCAGTGCTAATGTATGTAAGCTACTAATAGATAGCTTTCTCTGCATTCATGTGATGTCTAATCATAAACTCTCAGTGCTAATGTATGTAAGCTACTAATAGATAGCTTTCTCTGCATTCATGTGATGTCTAATCATAAACTCTCAGCGCTAATGTATGTTAGCTAATAGCTGGCTTTCTCTGCATTCATGTGATGTCTAATCATAAACTCTCAGTGCTAATGTATGTAAGCTACTAATAGATAGCTTTCTCTGCATTCATGTGATGTCTAATCATAAACTCTCAGCGCTAATGTATGTTAGCTAATAGCTTGCTTTCTCTGCATTCATGTGATGTCTAATCATAAACTCTCAGTGCTAATGTATGTAAGCTACTAATAGATAGCTTTCTCTGCATTCATGTGAGGTCAAATCATAAACTCTCAGCGCTAATGTATGTTAGCTAATAGCTGGCTTTCTCTGCATTCATGTGATGTCTAATCATAAACTCTCAGTGCTAATGTATGTAAGCTACTAATAGATCGCTTTCTCTGCATTCATGTGATGTCTAATCATAAACTCTCAGTGCTAATGTATGTAAGCTACTAATAGCTAGCTTTCTCTGCATTCATGTGATGTCTAATCATAAACTCTCAGCGCTAATGTATGTTAGCTACTAATAGCTTTCTCTGCATTCATGTGATGTCTAATCATAAACTCTCAACTTTAATGTAAGTTAGTTACTAATAGCTAGCTTTCTCTGCATTCATGTGATGTCTAATCATAAACTCTCAGTGCTAATGTATGTTAGCTACTAATAGCTTTCTCTGCATTCATGTGATGTCTAATCATAAACTCTCAGTGCTAATGTAAGTTAGTTACTAATAGCTAGCTTTCTCTGCATTCATGTGATGTCTAATCATAAACTCTCAGTGCTAATGTGTGTTAGTTACTAATAGCTAGCTTTCTCTGCATTCATGTGATGTCTAATCATAAACTCTCATGTAATGTATGTTAGCTACTAATAGTTAGCTTTATCTGCATTCATGTGATGTCTAATCAAACTCTCAGCGCTAAGGTATGTAAGCTACTAATAGCTTTATCTGCATTCATGTGATGTCTAATCATAAACTCTCAGCGCTAATGTATGTTAGCTACTAATAGCTTTCTCTGCATTCATGTGATGTCTAATCATAAACTCTCAGAGCTAATGTATGTTAGTTACTAATAGCTAGCTTTCTCTGCATTCATGTGATGTCTAATCATAAACTCTCAACGTTAATGTAAGTTAGTTACTAATAGCTAGCTTTCTCTGCATTCATGTGATGTCTAATCATAAACTCTCAACGTTAATGTAAGTTAGTTACTAATAGCTAGCCTTCTCTGCATTCATGAACCCACAGAGTAAATAGTAAACAGACACTTAAAAAGTTTCATTACTTGAATGGTGGCAATTACTGTATGTTGTTGCATGTGAAGGGCAGTGATTGTTTCAAAGTGTATTCTTCTTTTCCCTCCCTTCCTCTCTCCCTTCTTTTCCCTTTCTCCCTCAACTCCCTCCCTTATTTCTTTCCATCCCTCCCTCCCTTCTTTCTCTCAACTCCCTCGCTCCCTTCTTTCACTCCTTCTTTACCTCCCTTCTTTCTCTCCCCCCTTTTCTCCTCTCCCTCCGCACTTCTCTCTTCTATCTCTCCCTCCCTTCCTTCTTTCCTTTCCCTCCCTTTTCTCCTCCCCCTTCTTTTCTCTCCCTTCTCTCAGGGATAGAATGGTATGAGATGCATGCAATTCAACCCACCTGTATATGCAAGTGTTTTGCTAGCCCATTTTGTTTTGAATTGTTATTTAAAAAAAAAAAAAAAAAAAAAAAAAAAAAAAATATTATATATATATATTATATATATATATTTTACAATCTGCCCCCAAACAATAATAAGGGGAGGGTTGGGGGGGGGGTTGAAGCAGAATTTTGAGTGCCTAGGGCAGCACAAAACCTAAATACGCCATTGGTTTTTCCCCATATGACTAATTTTAACACTTGTCTCCTCAAAGACATAGTTAAAATGGTATTATTTTGAGACAGGATAGTTACTAAAATCTAGCAAGTGAACATTAATTTAACATGAAAGGTCAGTTTTATCTGCTTATTCAGGTGGTAATGAACCAGACAGGTGACAGCTATTCAAATGCAGTCACAGTGACAACCTCTACAGAATGATACACTTGGTATTTCAAGCTGATACTATTTTAGCTAAATGTTATTTAAAGTAGATACATTTCAGGCTTATCAAGCAAAGGATACATTAATAATTATTTTTAGTTACATACTGCTGAGATGATCATACGTTTTCAATATAATTTTTAATCCAGAATAGCACATACAGAATAAATTCCAAATCCTAATGCATCTAACATCTCTACTTATAAAAAAAAAATGAAAGTTATAGTAATTATATATTATTCTAACACACAGGAATTTGCTATTTTTGCTATTTTTTCCCCCTTCAAATAAAGACCAATCCCTTTCTATTATCATGTTGAACATTTTCCTGGCATCTTCATTGCTATTCCCAGTAATCATCAATACATCTCCCCAAGTCCAGACTAATTAACCACATTGTAAAAGTGAGGAAAGGTAAAATTAAGTATTTCAAGTGCTGCAAGATAAAAAGTGTTGTAGGTCATAGAAAATTAGTTTCATGTTAAAAGAAAAAGAATGCATTTTTTAGAGTCTGAGCACAAAATTGTATAACTTTTAATAAAGTCATAACAATTGGCCTGACAATATTTGTTCTCAAGGACTTCAAAATACATCTTCAATAAGACATTCAATTAGAAATAACAGAAATTAAAAGATAACTGTAGGTGGCATATGTTCTCTGTTCTTGTAAAGCAGGGATGGGGAACCTTGGCTCTCCAGATGTTTCAGAAAAACATTTCCCATGATGATCAACTGGACTTCAGAGTGCCTAAGCATCATGGGTAATGTAGTTCTGAAACATCAGGAGTGCCAAGGTTCCCCATCCCTGTATTTAACCCCTTAATGACCGCAACACTTTTCCATTTTCTGTCCGTTTGGGACATGGCTATTTTTACATTTTTGCGGTGTTTGGTGTTTAGCTGTAATTTTTCCTCTTACTCATTTACTGTACCCACACATATTATATACCGTTTTTCTCGCCATTTAAATGACTTTCAAAAGATACCATTATTTTCATTATCTTATAAATTTACTATAAAAAACATAATAAAAATATGAGGAAAAATGGAAAAAAACACACTTTTTCTAACTTTGACCCCCAAAAATCTGTTACACATCTACAACCACCAATAAACACCCATGCTAAATAGTTTCTAAATTTTGTCCTGAGTTTAGAAATACCCCAATGTTTACATCTTCTTTGCTTTTTTTGAAAGTTATAGGGCATAAATACAAGTAGACTTTGCTATTTCCAAACCAACTTTTTTTCAAAATTAGCGCTAGTTACATTGGGACACTAATATCTTTCAGGAATCCCTGAATATCTATTGACATGTATATATTTTTTTTTAGAAGACATCCCAAAGTATTGATCTAGGCCCATTTTGGCATATTTTATGCCACCATTTCACCGCCAAATGCGATCAAATAAAACAAATTGTTCACTTTTTCACAAATTTTTTCACAAACTTTAGGTTTGTCACTGAAATTATTTACAAAACATGGTTGTAAATGCTTCTCTGGGATCCCATTTGTTAATAAATAGCAGACATATATGGCTTTGGCTTTGCTTTTTGGTAATTAGAAGGCTGCTAAATGCCACTGCGCACCACACGTGTATTATGCCCAGCAGTGAAGGGGTTAATTAGGGAGCATGTAGGGAGCTTCTATGGTTAATTTTAGCTTTAGTGTAGTATACAACCCCAAGTATTGATCTAGGCCCATTTTGGTATATTTCATGCCGCCATTTCACCGCCAAATGCGATCAAATTAAAAAAAAACTTTACATTTTTCACAAACTTTAGGTTTCTCACTGAAATTATTTACAAACAGCTTGTGCAATTATGGCACAAATGATTGTAAATGCTTCTCTGGGATCCACTTTGTTCAGAAATAGCAGACATATATGGCTTTGGCGTTGCTTTTTGGTAATTAGAAGGCTGCTAAATGCTGCTGCGCATCACACGTGTATTATGGCTAGCAGTGAAGGGGTTAATTAGGTAGTTTGTAGGGAGCTTGCAGGGTTAATTTTAGCTCTAGTGTAGAGATCAGCGTCCCACTTGACACATCACACCCCTGATCCCTCCCAAACAGCTCCCTTCCCTCCCCCACCCGCCAATTGTCCCCGCCATCTTAAGTACTGTCAGAAAGTCTGCCAGTACTAAAATAAAAGGTATCTTTGAATATTTGTAATTTATTTTTTAGCATATTTACATATGCTGCTATGTAGGATCCCCCCTTAGCCCCCAATCTCCCTGATTCCCCCCCCCAAAACAGCTCTCTAACCCTCCCCCTCTGCCTTATTGGGGGCCATCTTTGGTGTCTGCCAGTACCCAATTTGCAAAAAAAAAAATGGTTTTATTTATTTATTTTCATTTTTTTCTGTAGTGTAGCTCCCCCCCCCCACAGACCAACCCCCCACCCCCCTGACTGATCGTTTTTAATAAAATCTATTCCCCCCCTTTTTCCCACTTTTAACACCAACATTTCTGTAGTGTAGCGGTTTCCCACCCGCTCCCTCCCCGTGCACGCGCCCGCCCCGCCTCCCCGTGCATGTGGGTGCGTCCGTGCGTGCCCCCGGACATCCCCGCCCATGATCCCGCCCCCTCCACATCACAAGGCCCATCGATGGCCGCCACCTGCTCCCACCCACCAACGATACCGGCCATCGATGTCCGGTGCAGAGAGGGCCATAGAGTGGCTCTCTCTGCATCGGATGGCTAAAAATGGTTATTGCAGGATGCCCTCGATACCAAGGCATCACTGCAATAACTGGAAAGCAGCTGGAAGCGAGCAGGATCGCTTCCAGCTGCTTTCCAGACCGAGGACTGTGCAGGGTACGTTCTCATGCGTTAACTGCCTTTTTTCTGAGGACGTACCCTGCACGTCCTCGGATCGTTTAAGGGGTTAAATATGTAAGAATGGTTCAATGTTTGCTGCTAACTGATCTTATCTGTGTAGAATGTGTCATAATATTTAGTGACATCATCTTTGAATCAGTCTGACTCACTCCCCCCCCCTATAAACTGAAACCTTAAAAGGTAATTATTATGAAATAATAAAATGCTCTTAATTCTTGCTAAAGTATTGCACTATTAAAGGGACAGTCTACTTGATATTTTTTTTATTTTAAAAAGATAATCCCTTTATTACTCATTCCCCAGTTTTGCATAACCAACACAATTGTATTAAAATATTATTTTACCTCTTTGATTACCTTGTACCTAAGCCTCTGCAGACTGCTCCTTATCTCAGTTGTTTTGACAGACTTGAATTTTAGCCAATCAGAGCTGACTCAAATAACTCCTCAGAAGTGGCACAATGTATCTATATGGCACACATGAACTAGCAATGTTTAAACTGTGAAAAACTGTCAAAATGCACTGAGATAAGAGGTGGCATTCAACAGCTTAGAAATCAGTTTGAGCCTAGTTTTAGCTTTCAACAAAGAATTTCAAGGGAACAAAGCAAATTTGATTATAAAAATAAATTGGAAATTTGTTTTGCATGCCCTGTCTGAATCATGAAAGTTTAATTTTGACTTGACTGCCCCTTTAAATGAAAGCTCATCAGTAACTGTATTTAATCACTCACAATGGGTCAAACACAATGCACATAAAAATTTGGGCTCAGATAACCATGTCTATTTTTAGCACCAGTATATAAACAATACAGAGGCTCAAGTCTGGAGGAAATATACAGAGTTGCAAACAAACATTTATCTTATAATTACCGAATGTTCCTAACTGATATTAGCAGTTTAAAAGGGACATAAAAGTACAAAAGAAGGGGGGTGTCCTAGCAGCATTCTGAATAGGAAGCATTCCTCTGTCAGTTTCAGTTATTAATACAAACCAGCTTGTGTTTCATGGCCAGTGGCCAGGGTCATAGGCTATGGGTGGGTAATAATATTAGCTTCAATTTAATTATATGCCACAAGATCACTTATTCTCCGGAGTACACCTTGTAATTGTTTTCCATGTATATCCAATTTCTTAGAACATCATCATTGATATTATTTAAAAATGTATTAGTCAGGTATAACTACCATAGTTTATATTTATATGTTGTCATAAATGCCTTTATTGGAGCGAAAGTAGGGGGGGACTAAAAATCTACTAATTTACTTATGAGTGTTATCTTTCTTCAAATGTATCATGCTGGTATTAATCATGTCATATTTTGTTGAGGTGTTTGGATTTTTCATACAACATGTAGGTCTACTTAAAAATGACTTCTTAGTTGAGGTCACCAGGTTGTTCAGGATCAGTGGCTCCTACTTTAGTTTATTTTTTTCTTTTCTCTTTTATTATTTTCAGGTACATGAATGACCTGTAATTATATTTGCTTTCACACATAAGTCCCTCATGTTTTATATAGCTTATTGCTAGGTCCAAGAGTGGCCATTTTTTATTTTATAGACGGAACTTGTATAATTTTCTTTATTTTTGGAAAAAGAGGTTTATTAAAGGGACACTGAAGCCAAATTTTTTCTTTCGTAATTCAGATAGAGCATGCAATTTTAAGCAACTTTCTAATTTACTCCTATTATCACATTTTCTTCATTCTCTTGCTATGTTTATTTGAAAAAGTAAATTTATGCTTACCTGATAAATTAATTTCTTCTATGGTACGACGAGTCCACGGATTCATCCTGTGGGATATTATCCTCCTGCTAACAGGAAGTGGCAAAGAGCACCACAGCAGAGCTGTCTATATAGCTCCTCCCTTAGCTCCACCCCCCAGTCATTCGACCGAAGGTACAGGAAGAAAACTACAAGGTGCAGAGATGACTGAAGTTTAAAATAAAAAAATATAATCTGTCTTAAAATGACA
Organism: Bombina bombina; assembly: GCF_027579735.1. NCBI lineage: Eukaryota > Metazoa > Chordata > Amphibia > Anura > Bombinatoridae > Bombina > Bombina bombina. Next base: position 1,189,353,108 of record NC_069501.1, on the reverse strand, counting down.
GGGTGGGCCCGTGGACTTGTCGTACAATAGAAGAAATTAATTTATCAGGTAAGCATAAATTTACTTTTCTTCTATAAGGTACGACGAGTCCATACTTTACTTGTGGGATACAATACCAAAGCCTACAGGGACACGGATGAATGGGAGGGACAAGATAGATGGTAAAAAGAAGGCACCACTGCTTCAAGAACTTTTCTCCCAAAAATAGCTCTCGAAGAAGAAAAAATATAAAATTTGGAAAAGGTATGAAGGCGAAGACCAAGTCGCCAGCCTTACAAATCTGTTCAACAGAAGCATCATTTTTAAAAGCCATGTGGAAGCCAACCGCTCTAGTAGAGTGAGCTGTAATCCTTTCAGGAGGCTGCTGTCCAGCAGTCTCGTATGCCAATGGATGATGCTTTTCAGCCAAAAGAAAGAGAGGGTAGCCGTAGCTTTTGACCTCTATGTTTTCCAGAATAAACAACAAACAAGAGAAGATGTTTGACGAAAATCCTTTGGTTGCTTGCAAGTAAAACTTCAAAGCACGAACCACGTTCAAGGATTAGGACACAGAGAAGGAACAACAATTTCCTGATTGATATTCATATTAGTAACAACCTTAGGAAGGAATCCAGGTTTGGTACGCCAAACCACCTTATCAGCATGGAAAACAAGATAAGGCGAGTCGCATTGCAATGCAGATAGTTCGAGACGAAGAGATAGCAACTAAAAACAGAACTTTCCAAGATATAAGCTTAATATATATGGAATGCATAGGTTCAAACGGAACCCCTTGAAGAACATTTAGAACTAAATTCAAACTCCATGGCGGAGCAACAGGTTTAAACACAGGCTTGATTCTAACTAAAGCCTGACAGAACGACTGAACGTCTGGAACATCTGCCAGACGCTTGAGCAGTAGAATTGATAAAGCAGATATCTGTCCCTTTAGGGAACTAGCTGAAAACTCCTTCTCCAATCCTTCTTGGAGAAAGGACAAAATCCTAGGAATTCTGATCTTACTCCATGAGTAGCCTTTGGATTACACGCAATAAAGATATTTATGCCATATCTTATGATAAATTTCCTGGTGACAGCTTTCGAGCCTGAATCAAGGTATCTATGACCGACTCAGAGAACCCCCGCTTGGATAAGATCAAGCGTTCAATCTCCAAGCAGTCAGTCGCAGAGAAACTTGATTGGGATGATGGAGCAGACTTTGAATCAGAAGGTCCTGTCTCTGTGGCAGAGTCCATGGTGGAAGAGATGACATGTCCACCAGGTCTGCATACCAAGTCCTGTGTGGCCACGCAGGTGCTATCAAAATCACCGAAGCTCTCTCCTGCTTGATTCTGGCAATCAAACGAGGAAGGAGAGGGAAATGGGGGAAACACATAGCCAGGTTGAACGACCAGGGTACTGCTAGAGCATCTATAAGTACTGCCTGAGGATCCCTTGACCTGACCCGTACAAGGAAGTTTGGCGTTCTGACGAGACGCCATCAGATCCAATTCTGGAGTGCCTCCATTGCTGAATCAAATGTGCATACACCTCCGGATTGAGTTCCCACTCCCCCGGATGAAAAGTCTGTACGACTTAATAAAATCCGCTTCCCAGTTCTCCACTCCTGGGATATAGATTGCTGATAGTTGGCAAGAGTGAGTCTATGTACATCAAATTATTTTGGTAACCTCTATCATCGCTAGAGAACTCTTTGTCCCCCCGATGATTGATATATGCTACAGTCGTGATATTGTCCGACTGGAATCTTATGAATCTGGCCGGACGCCAGCTGAGGCCACGCCTGAAGCACGTTGAATATCGCTCTAAGTTCTAGATATTTATCGGAGGAGAGCCTCCTCCTGAGTCCACAAACCCTGTGCTTTCAGTGAATTCCAGACTGCACCCCAGCCCAATAGGCTGGCGTCCGTCGTCACAATGAACCCACGCTGGCATGCGGAAACACATTTCCCTTGGACAGATGATCCTGTGACAACCACCAAAGAAGAGAGTCTCTGGTCTCTTGGTCCAGATTTATCTGAAGAGATAAAATCTGCAAATCCCCATTCCACTGGTTTGAGCATGCATAGTGGTCTGAGATGTAGCAGAGAAAACGGAACTATGTCCATTGCCGCTACCATTAAGCCGATTACCTCCATACACTGAGGCCACTGACGGCTGAGGATGGAATGAAGAGGTCGGCAGATGGATTTAATATTTTTTATTTCATGACCTCCGTCAGAAAAAATTTCATGTCCACACCGAATCTATCAGAGTTCCCAGGAATTGGAACTCTTGTGAGAGGGATAAGTGAACTCTTTTTTACGTTCACCTTCCACCCATGAGATCTTAGAAAAGCCAAACGATGTCCGTGTGAGACTTGGCTAGTTGGGTAAGTCGACGCCTGGATTAAGATATCGTATAGATAAGGCGCCACAGCTATGCCCCGCGGCCTTAGAACCGCCAGAAGGGGACCTAGCACCTTTGTGAAAATTCTTGGGGAGCCGTGCCAAACCCGAAAGGGAAGAGCCAAAAACTGGTAGATGCTTGTACAGAAGGCGAACCTGAGGAACTGGTGATGATCTTTCTGTATAGAATGTGTAGATACGACATCTTTAAGTCCACGGTGGTCATATCTTAACCCTCCTGGATCAGCAGCAAAATAGTCCGAATGGTCTCCATCTTGAAGGATGGGACTCTGAGGAATTTGTTTAGGATCTTAGATCCAAAATTGGTCTGAAGGGGTTCCCTCTTTTTTGGGAACCACAAACAGATTGGAGTAGAACCCTTGACCCTTGTTCTGTTTTCGGACTGGGCAGATCACTCCATGGTATATAAGTCTTCTACACAGCGTAAGAACGCCTCTCTTTTTGTCTGGTTTACAGACAATTGAGAAAGATGGAATCTCCCCCTTGGGGAGAATCTTTGAAATCTAGAAGATACCCCTTGGTTACGATTTCTAAAGCCCAGGAGTCCTGAACGTCCCTTGCCCAAGCCTGAGTGAAGAGAGAAAGTCTGCCCCCTACTAGATGCCGGTCCCGGAGTGGGGGGATACCCCTTCATGCTGTCTTGGTGGCAGCAGAGGGCTTCTTGGACTGTTTACCCTTGTTCCAATTCTGGTTAGGTCTCCAGACTGACTTGGAATGAGCAAAATTCCCCTCTTGCTTTGCGGCAGGGAAGAGGGTAGAGGGACACCTTTGAAGTTTCGAAGGAACGAATATTATTTTGCTTGGTCCTCATCTTATTCGTCTTATCCTGAGGAAGGGCATGGGCTATCCCTCCAGTGATGTCCGAAATGATCTCTTTCAGTCAGGCGCCGAATAGGGGTCTTAACCCTTGAATGGGATGGCTAAAAGCTTAGCTTTTGATGACACATCAGCAGAACAGGACTTAAGCCATAACGCTCTACACGCTAAAAATGGCAAAACCTGAATTCTTTGCCGCTAATTTAGCCAGTTTGAAAAGCGGCATCTGTAATGAAAGAATTAGCTAGATTGGAGAGCCCTAATTCTATCCAGAATATCATCTAATGGGGTCTCAACCTGAAGAGCCTCCTCCAGAGCTTAAACCAAAAGACTCTGCAGTAGTTACAGGGAACAATGCCGCTATAGGTTGGAGAAGAAAACCTTGATGAACAAATATTTTCTTCAGGAGACCCTCTAGTTTTTATCCATAGGATCTTTCAAAAGCACAACTGTCCTCAATAGGTATAGTTGTACGCTTAGCCAGGGTAGAAATGGCTCCCTCACACCTTAGGGACCACCTGCCACGAGTCCCGCATGGTGTCTGATATGGGAATCATTTTTTTAAAAGTAGGAGGGGGAGCAAACGGAATACCTGTCTATCCCACTCCTTAGTAACAATGTCCGAAATCCTCTTAGGGACCGGAAAAACATCAGTGTAGGCAGGAACCTCTAGGAATCTGTCCATTTTACACAATTTCTCTGGAACTACAATAGGGTCACAATCATCCAGAGTTGCTAAAACCTCCCTGAACAATAAGCGGAGGTGTTCTAGCTTAAATTTAAAAGCTGTCATATCTGAGTATGTCTGAGGGAACATATTTCCTGAATCAGAAATCTCTCCCTCAGCCAGCAAATCCCTCACCGCCAACTCAGAACATTGTGAGGGTACATCGGATATGGCTAATAAAGCGTCAGAGGGCTCAGCGTTTGTTCTCACACCAGACCTACTGCGCTTCCCCTGCAACCCAGACAGCTTAGATAAAACCTCTGTGAGGGTAGTATTCATAACTGCGGCCATATCTTGCAGGGTGAAAGAATTAGACGCACTAGAAGTACTTGGCGTCGCTTGTGCGGGCGTTAATGGTTGTGACACTTGGGGAGAATTAGATGGCATAACCTGATTCCCTTCTGACTGAGAATCATCCTGCGACATACTTTTGGTAGCTAAAATATGTTCTTTGCAATTTATTGACCTTTCAGTGCACGAGGGACACATTCTAAGTGGAGGTTCCACAATGGCTTCTAACATATTGAACATTGACTTTCCTTAAAGGGACAGCCTAGGCCAAAATAAACTTTCATGATTCAGATAGAGCATGTAATTTTAAACAATTTTCCAATTTACCTTTATCACCAATTTTGCTTTGTTCTCTTAGTATTCTTAGTTGAAAGCTTAACCTAGGAGGTTCATATGCTAATTTCTTAGACCTTGAAGCCACCTCTTTCAGATTGCATTTTAACAGTTTTTCACCACTAGAGGTGTTAGTTCACGTATTTCATATAGATAACACTGTGCTCGTGCACGGAGAAGCTATCTGGGAGCAGGCACTGATTGGCCAGACTGCAAGTCTGTCAAAAGAACTGAAAAAAGGGGCAGTTTGCAGAGGCTTAGATACAAGATAATCACAGAGGTTAAAAGTATATTATTATAACTGTGTTGGTTATGCAAAACTGGGAAATGGGTAATAAAGGGATTATCTATCTTTTTAAACAATAACAATTCTGGTGTAGACTGTCCCTTTAATGTCATACATGTTGAACAGGCTAGTAATGACTACAAACAAGCATGAAAACACTTTATTTAGTGAAAAAAAATAACACTCTTAAAAAACGGTACTGCGCCTTTAAGAGAAAAAAAGCATACACGTTCTGCAAAACAGCCTTAAAATGCCCCAGATTTTTCAAAATTTGCAAGCAGACACAATATATGTAGTTAAGATTGCCACACAAGGAATTATAACATTTAACCCTTTAATGTGCCAACCGGATTGAAATTAGGCCTAAATCCGTAAAAAACACACTCAGCACCTTGCCACAGCCCTGCTGTGGCCCTACCTGCCCTCAGGGATAGTAAATGTGGGGTTTAAAGCTTCGATTTGGCCCAAAACATCCACCAGGGCCCTCAGGAGTTAGAGCTTGCTGCTTGCTGAGAGAAAAACAACTGCGCATCTGAGGGGCAAAAATAGGCCCCGCCCATCTCACTCAATGTCTCTACAGACTCAAAGAACCACACCAGAGCGGTTTTAACTAGCCATGTGGGTTCTGAGACCCAAAAAATAAGCCAAGTGTACCCTCAATAAAGTTGCCCAAAACGTTATTGCCCACAAAACGTTAACAGCACTCCCAGTTCATAAAAATGTTTGCCCACAAACATTTACAACTCAGTGTCAACCATTTTTGTAATTAGCCCCTTTATGCAAGCTTAGTAATACCCTTCTTATTAGCTCTTAGGATTACTGCTTACCCTTACCCTCATGGGTATACTGTCAGCCTTTCTGAAATTCACAGTCCTCTCCAGAAAAATATGACTGTTACATACCTCACTGCTGTATAGCATGGAAACGTTCCTCACACTGAAGTTTCCTGTACTCCTCAGCCTCTGTGGGAACTGCATTGGATCATCCTCCAGGCAGAAGTCTTCATCCATCTGCTGCCTGAGAGTAAATCGTACACATCAGTTACCATTAAAAATTACAAACTCTTGCTTGAAGAAATTAAAAACTAATATTTTATCACCTCTTTCACTTACCCTTCCTAGTACTTAGAGTAGGCAAAGAGAATGACTTGGGGTGGAGCTAAGGGAGGAGCTATATAGACAGCTCTGCTGTGGTGCTCTTTGCCACTTCCTGTTAGCAGGAGGATAATATCCCACAAGTAAAGGATGAATCCGTGGACTCGTCGTACCTTAATAAAAGAAAGGCAAGAATGTAAGATTAGATGCCGGCCCATTTTTGGTGAACAACAGCACCAATAAACAAAGTGCTGTCCATGGTTCTGAACCACAAATTTGCTGGCTCCTTAGCTTAGATGCCTTTTTCAAATAAAGGTAGCAAGAGAGCAAAGAAAAATTGATAATAGCAGTAAATTAGAAAGTTGCTTAAAATTGCATGCTCTTTCTAAATCATGAAAGAAAAAAATTGGGTTCAGTGTCCCTTTAACTTCAATCTAATCTTGCAATTTACTAAAATTGACAATGTTGTACTTTTTTTTTTCTTGGAACTGTGATGTCAATGATGCCCTTTCATCTTATTTCTGGACAGCTCATGTTCCTAACATATGTAACCTTTCTTTTATTGTTAACCTCAATAAATAAACGATATAAAAAAGTATTGCATTACTATGTATTTAACCCCTGCTCTGATGAGCCCAATGTCAAAACGCAATGTGTGTAGCCTACACATATATGCCTGATCCTGAGCCTTCCTAAGTATATCTGTTTAACAAAAAAAACACAAAGCTAAAAGAAGTAAATGTAAAAGTTTATGAAAACTCTACATAAACTATGAAACTATTATGTTTACTTCCCCGTCCCTTTAATGAAGACAGAATTGTCAAGATAAGTCATAGTCACATTGTGTATGTGCAAATGTATAACTACTGATAAAGCTATGCTCAAAAAGCTTAATCATTTAGAAACTCAATAACATTCCAAATAAGGTCTGCTGAAAAGCAGGATAATAAACACATCTGAAAAAGAAGTCATAATAACCCCATACGTGTAGTCTGAACATTGTGACCTAGATGATTAGGTGAATAAAACTAACTAATACGAGCAAAAATAGGAAACAAAATGGTGCATGGGATTACAAATGATAAAAACTCATATTTATAGAGACATATGGACCATCATAATCTCTGGAGAATCAGAAACTGCAATTTGGCATAATAATATGCAAATATGTTCCATTTCCCTGTTTGATTCTTTTCAAGACTTTCAATATCTGAAGCATTTTGTAGTATTTACAAAGATGGTTAAATCAGATTGTATGGAAGGTAATTTATTTTCCATGTGGAGAGATAAAGGTCCATCTTACCTTTACTTGCGTGTCTCCAAAAAAAGGAACGAAAACAAAAATTGAGACAAAAGATATTATGTTACATGCTGCCGTTAGAATAACTGGAAATAGTTGGGACAGTTAAAAAGACTATTTATTTATTTGAACTGAAAGAATCACACATTGCTCTACAAACTCTATTTAATGCATTACGTTGCCTTACAATACTTGTCCTACTTTAAAACTCATGATTACTAAAAAGATTCTGGAATACATCGTTTTTTTCCTCATGAAAATGTCAACAGTGGTAAAATCAATAACTAAATCAATAACTATCAATGCAATATTCACAGTTTTTTTATTAAAAAATATCAGTTTTTTAAAGAGATATTGAAGATTTAATTAAAAAAAACATTAAATTTGCTACATCTTTACATTTACAAACTCTACTTAAAACATACAATAAAAACTAAAAATGAAATGTTGTACGTAAATGATTGTAAATTAAAGAAAAAAAAATGATACACACTCATTTCTGTCCTTCCCTGTACTACTTAGCATTATAGTAGTGAATTAGAATCTCATGACTTTACGAATCCATTGACAATAAAGCAAGAGTCTAGAAAATTAAATATAAAGGGGACACATCCTTAAAAGTATAGTTTGAAAAACCTTATCGGCTAGCACCAGTTAAATCAGTGAATATATACATTTAAAGAAGAATTTGCTTTTCATGTGGGAATAAGCACAGCGTGAAACATTTCCTGTGGTGTTAGTAACTGAATTTTCAGCATAACTATTAAACAATAAATGCACTATTTGCTAATATAGAGTTTAAACATGCAGATTTGTTATCCAGGTGGAAGACAAAAATCTTTGCATTCTCCTACGCAATTTACACAAAATTAAACATAAGTTAAATGGGTTTGGAGTGTTTTATCTAAGCCACTACTTACAATCAAGCTTGTATTAAAGGTACATTAAAGGGCCATGATACCCAAATGTTGAAACACTTGAAAGTGATGCAGCATTAGCTGTAAAAAGCTGACGAAAAAATATCACCTGAACATCTCTATGTAAAAAAGAAAGATATTTTTACCTCAAATAGTTCCTCAGTAGCCACATCCCATTGTAAGGACTTCTAAGCAGCAAATCAGTATGTCTGTCCCAGGGCACTCTCATGTTTATTCCATGTTCATGTTAGGGAAGTTTACTATGAAATCTCATGAGAGGTAAGTGATATCTCATGAGATCACAGTAAAAGAGTACAGACCTCAGCACTATTGAGGCTGATTGGCTGCTGTTCATTTTTTTTTATTTTTTTTTACTTGCAGCTGGGCAGCAGCCGAGTAAAACTTTTTACACAGAACTTACTCTGCTGAGCTGAGGAAATTGTGAGGTAAAATATCTTCCTTTTTACATAGAGATGCTCAGGTGATATTTACCTGTCAGCTTTTTTACAGTATATACTGCATCAGTATCAAGTGATTTTAGCATATGAGTATTATGTCCCTTTAAACACATATTGGAACCTGCATGTAAACTGCAGATTCTATTTAAGAGCAATATTGAAATGGATAGTTCCGCTTTTTCAAATTAGTATGTGTTTGCCTTTTTCTTTTTTCTGATCTCCTTGTACACGAAAAAAGGGGATTTGCTTATCCATTAAAACTTGTACATGTCTATAGTGTAGGAAAGTACATGTTTTCTTTCCTGACTAGTAAAATATAGAAATATGTCCCAGCCCTGGTATATATATTGGTAGGATTACATATGCCAAACAATTCCTTTAGTTTTGTATTGATATGATCCACATCAAGAAATTGCCCAAACTTTGCATCAAATTCTGTGCATATTTTGCAATGCAAAGTTATAAAGCTGTTATGTAATGAAAAATGCAGGTGAATCCGACACGACTCAAACGCTCATCTCCAAGCCATTTTATTTTAGCATAATCTGCACGTAAAGATAAAGAATCCAACTGAATTTATCAAAGCACTTAACTTGTTCATCTGCAAAGCAAACGATGCAGCGGACATGACTTGACATCCGCGACCTCAGAGCTCATTAATACCATAGGAAATAGGCAAAAGATACCTCCCTAAAGTAAACAGTATGCGTCGACTATACAAAGCTAGCATCAGATTTCTGCTATAAAGCTATCTACAATTAAAGCAGTCTTCAACATGAATAATTGCATGTTATTATTATATTGTTGCATCCTTATGAGACGCAGAAGGCGACTTGAAAGAGACAACCAGAACATGCCAATTTATCAACCAGCAAGAAGGCGTCTAAGAGTACCCCTTGTTTTTCTTCATCGTCCTGGATTAAATGCCCTTACGGATAGAGATGCAACATACGCTTTGCTTAATAATCATTTACTTTGTGAATCATAAAGCTAAAATGCAAAAGCTCACATAATTAAGTTATTATAAACATGCTTTTAATTACCTATTAAATCATTTAGAAAAGACAAAAGAATCTTCACGTGTTTGCATTCACATTAAAATATGGCTGGTATAGCTAAAAACACATGTCCCGTGGTAAATATCAGATTAATATAGAAAGTAGTCTTGATTATTTTGGTATATCGAGCCCTCAATGTACCCAAAGTTATCAAGACATTGTGTTTTTCGAGTCACTTCTTGTTGTTCAGCATTATCCATACAAAGTGCTCTTTGCCTTTTGAAAGGGTTCTTAAATATTAACACACACACAAAAAAAAATGCTTACTTTGAGAGATGTTTCAGCCTAAACTACTCTTTGCACTTTCTAACACTGACAAAATCAGCTTATTAGGTGTTTCAGTAATATAAAAATGTTCACAGCAAAGAGATCAGAAACAAAAACAAAAAGGAAACATGAAATATTAAAATATGCTTCTGATTTGGAAGATAGAATCACATTTGGAAGGTAAGCAAAAGTCTGAGTACCCCTCATTTATATTCTTACAGAACTGCTCATGGACCAATTCAGTTGTCACAATGAGCAAAATAAGCAATACCTCAAATTCTTTGAACATGGGGATTGCTGAAGACACCTTAAATGGAATGTTACTGTTAATATGGATCCTTTATATAGAAACATTTCATTTGTGATGTGTGCCTTAAAGCTTTATGCAATAGCTTCACTTGGGGGAGCAGCGTTCCTTTCAAATGTTAAAGACAAAAAACAAAAGGGTTTACTGATTAGATTGTACTCCAATGTTTTCTTATGCACAGCACAAACAACAACTAAACTTTATTTTAAGTTTAATTACTGATGATGAAGCATAAACTAAACAATTGTATTTAATGCCAAATATTGAGGATTTTAATTGTAAAAACTACAAGCTGTGTAATCAGTATCTATCATTTGCTGTTCTATATCTGCTATTTATAAGTTTGGCTGCTGTATACTGATGTGCAGAATCATAAGAGAAAACACTGCTGACAGAACAAAGTAAAACAGAAAATGACAGGGAGGGCCGTGGACTCGTCGTATCGTAGAAAAAAATAATTTATCAGGTAAGCATAAATTTATTTTTCTTCTACAAGATACGAGTCCACGGATTTCATCCTTACTTGTGGGATACAATACCAAAGCTACAGGACCACGGATGAAACGGGGGACAAGACAGAGACCTAAACGGAAGGCACCACTGCTTGAAGAACCTTTCTCCCAAAAACAGCCTCAGAAGAAGCAAAAGTATCAAAATTTGTAAAATTTTGAAAAAGTATGAAGAGACCAACAAAGTCGCAGCCTTGCAAATCTGTTCAACAGAAGCGTTGTTTTTAAAAGCCCATGTGGAAGCCACAGCCCTAGTAGAATGAACCGTAATTCTTTCAGGAGGCTGCTGTCCAGCAGTGTCATATGCCAGGCGGATGATACTCACAGCCAAAAATAAAGAGAGGTAGCCATAGCTTTCTGACCCCTACGCTTTCCAGAAAAAACAATGAATAATGAAGATGATTGACGTAAATCCTTAGTCGCCTGCAAGTAAAACTTCAAGGCACGGACCACGTCCAAGTTATTCAACAGACGCTCCTTCTTAGAAGAAGGATTAGGATATAAAGAAGGAACAACAATTTCCTGATTAATATTCTTACTAGAAACAACCTTAGGAAGGAATCCAGGTTTGATACGTAAAACCACCTTATCGGAATGAAAGATAAGATAAGGCGAGTCACATTGTAACGCTATAAGATCAGAAACTCTACAAGCAGAAGAAATAGCAACCAAAAACAAAACTTTCCAAGATAACAATTTAATATCTATGGAATGCATGGGTTCAAAACGAAACCCCTTGAAGAACACTAAGAACTAAATGAAACTCCAGGGTGGAGCAATTGGTCTAAATACAGGCTTAATTCTGGTTAGAGCCTGACAAAAAGACTGAACATCTGGAACATCTGCCAAACGTTTGTGTAGCAAAATTGACAAACCAGAAATCTGTCCCTTTAAGGATCTCGCTGATAACCCTTTCTCCAAACTTTCTTGGAGAAAAGACAGAATCCTGGGAATCCTAACTTTACTCCATGAGTAGCCCTTGGATTCACACCAAAAAAGATATTTTACTCCATATCTTATGATAGATCTTTCTAGTGACAGGCTTAAGAGCCTGTATCAAAGTATCGATGACTGAATCGGAGAATCCCCGCTTAGATAAAATCAAGCGTTCAATCTCCAAGCAGTCAGCTGCAGAGAATTTAGATTTGGATGTTGGAAAGGTCCTTGAATGAGAAGGTCCTGTCTCAATGGAAGTTTCCATGGTGGCAGAGAGGACATGTCCACTAGATCCTCATACCAAGTCCTGCGTGGCCACGCAGGCGCAATCAGAATTACTGAAGCTCTCTCCTGTTTGATCCGAGCAATCACGCGGGGAAGGAGAGGAAACGGTGGAAACACATAAGCTAGGCTGAACGACCAAGGCACTGCCAAGGCATCTATCAGTTCGGCATGAGGATCCCTCAACCTGGATCCGTATCTTGGAAGCTTGGCATAATGTCGAAATGCCATCAGATCCAATTCCGGTCTGCCCCATCGGAGAATCAGTAAGGCAAATACCTCCGGATGGTGAAAGGCCTGTCAGCTTAAAAAAACATAATTTATGCTTACCTGATAAATTTATTTCTCTTGTAGTGTAGTCAGTCCACGGGTCATCCATTACTTATGGGATTATATCTCTCCCCAACAGGAAGTTGCAAGAGGATCACCCAAGCAGAGCTGCTATATAGCTCCTCCCCTCACATGTCATATCCAGTCATTCGACCGAAACAAGACGAGAAAGGAGAAACCATAGGGTGCAGTGGTGACTGGAGTTTAATTAAAATTTAGGTCTGCCTTAAAAGACAGGGCGGGCCGTGGACTGACTACACTACAAGAGAAATAAATTTATCAGGTAAGCATAAATTATGTTTTCTCTTGTTAAGTGTAGTCAGTCCACGGGTCATCCATTACTTATGGGATACCAATACCAAAGCTAAAGTACACGGATGATGGGAGGGACAAGGCAGGAACTTTAAACGGAAGGAACCACTGTCTGAAGCACCTTTCTCCCAAAAATAGCCTCCAAAGAAGCAAAAGTGTCAAATTTGTAAAATTTTGAAAAAGTGTGAAGTGAAGAGCAAGTTGCAGCCTTGCAAATCTGTTCAACAGAGGCCTCATTTTTAAAGGCCCAGGTGGAAGCCACAGCTCTAGTGGAATGAGCTGTAATTCTTTCAGGAGGCTGCTGTCCAGCAGACTCATAGGCTAAACGTATTATGCTACGAAGCCAAAAGGAGAGAGAGGTAGCCGAAGCCTTTTGACCTCTCCTCTGTCCCGAGTAAACGACAAACAGGGAAGAAGTTTGACGAAAATCTTTAGTTGCCTGTAAATAGAACTTCAGGGCACGGACTACGTCCAGATTATGCAAAAGTCGTTCCTTCTTTGAAGAAGGGTTAGGACATAATGATGGAACAACAATCTCTTGATTGATATTCCTGTTAGAAACCACCTTAGGTAAAAACCCAGGTTTAGTACGCAGAACTACCTTGTCTGAATGGAAAATCAGATAAGGAGAATCACAGTGTAGGGCAGATAACTCAGAGACTCTTCGAGCCGAGGAAATAGCCATCAAAAACAGAACTTTCCAAGATAACAGCTTAATATCAATGGAATGGAGGGGTTCAAACGGAACACCTTGAAGAACTTTAAGAACTAAGTTTAAGCTCCACGGCGGAGCAACAGTCTTAAACACAGGCTTAATCCTAGCCAAAGCCTGACAAAAAGCCTGAACGTCTGGAACATCTGCCAGACGTTTGTGTAACAGAATAGACAGAGCAGAAATCTGTCCCTTTAATGAACTAGCAGATAAACCCCTTTCTAAACCCTCTTGTAGAAAGGACAAAATCCTAGGAATCCTAACTTTACTCCATGAGTAACTCTTGGATTCACACCAATATAAGTATTTACGCCATATTTTATGGTAAATTTTTCTGGTAACAGGTTTCCGAGCCTGCATTAAGGTATCAATAACTGACTCCGAGAAGCCACGCTTTGATAGAATCAAGCGTTCAATCTCCATGCAGTCAGCCTCAGAGAAACTAGATCTGGATGGTTGAAAGGACCCTGAATTAGAAGGTCCTGTCTCAGAGGTAGAGACCATGGTGGACAGGACGACATGCCCACTAGATCTGCATACCAGGTCCTGCGTGGCCACTCAGGTGCTATCAGAATCACCAATGCTCTCTCCTGTTTGATCTTGGCAATCAGCCGAGGAAGCAGCAGAAATGGTGGAAACACATAAGCCATGTTGAAACCCCAAGGGGCTGCAAGAGCATCTATCAGCGCCGCTCCCGGGTCCCTGGACCTGGATCCGTAGCAAGGAAGTTTGGCATTCTGTCGAGAAGCCATGAGATCCAGTTCCGGTTTGCCCCAACGATGAATTAGTTGAGCAAAGACCTCCGGATGAAGTTCCCACTCCTCCGGATGAAAAGTCTGACGACTTAGGAAGTCCGCCTCCCAGTTCTCCACGCCTGGGATATAGATCGCCGACAGGTGGCAAGAGTTGGACTCTGCCCAGCGAATTAATTTTGATACTTCCAACATCGCTAGGGTTCCCCCTTGATGGTTGATGTAAGCCACAGTCGTGATATTGTCCGACTGAAATCTGATGAACCTCAGTGTTGCCAACTGAGGCCAAGCTAGAAGAGCATTGAATATCGCTCTTAATTCCAGAATATTTATTGGGAGGAGTTTCTCCTCCTGAGTCCATGATCCCTGAGCCTTCAGGGAGTTCCAGACTGCGCCCCAACCTAGAAGGCTGGCATCTGTTGTTACAATCGTCCAATCTGGCCTGCGAAAGGTCATCCCTTTGGACAGATGGAGTCGAGAAAGCCACCAGAGAAGAGAATCCCTGGTCTCTTGATCCAGATTTATTAGAGGGGACAAATCTGAGTAATCCCCATTCCACTGACTGAGCATGCATAATTGCAGCGGTCCTGAGATGCAGGCGCGCAAATGGTACTATGTCCATTGCTGCTACCATTAAGCCGATTACTTCCATGCACTGGGCTACTGACGGGTGTGGAATGGAATGAAGGGCACGGCAAGCATTTAGAAGTTTTGATAACCTGGCCTCCGTCAGGTAAATTTTCATCACTACAGAATCTATAAGAGTCCCTAAGAAGGGAACCCTTGTGAGTGGTAATAGAGAACTCTTTTCCACGTTCACCTTCCACCCATGCGACCTCAGAAATGCCAGAACTATCTCTGTATGAGACTTGGCAGTTTGAAAACTTGACGCTTGTATCAGAATGTCGTCTAGGTACGGAGCTACCGCTATGCCTCGCGGTCTTAGTACCGCCAGAAGTGAGCCCAGAACCTTTGTAAAGATTCTTGGGGCCGTAGCTAACCCGAAGGGAAGAGCTACAACTGGTAATGCCTGTCTAGGAAGGCAAATCTTAGATAACGATAATGATCCTTGTGAATCGGTATGTGAAGGTAGGCATCCTTTAAGTCCACTGTGGTCATGTACTGACCCTCTTGGATCATGGGTAGGATGGTTCGAATAGTTTCCATTTTGAATGATGGAACTCTTAGGAACTTGTTTAGGATCTTTAAGTCCAAGATTGGTCTGAAGGTTCCCTCTTTCTTGGGAACCACAAACAGATTTGAATAAAATCCTTGCCATTGTTCTGACCGCAGAACTGGGTGGATCACCACCATTAATAAGAGGTCTTGTACACAGCGTAGAAACGCCTCTTTCTTTATTTGGTTTGCTGATAACCTTGAAAGATGAAATCTCCCTTGTGGAGGAGAAGCTTTGAAGTCCAGAAGATATCCCTGAGATATGATCTCCAATGCCCAGGGATCCTGGACATCTCTTGCCCAAGCTTGGGCAAAGAGAGAAAGTCTGCCCCCCACTTGATCCGTTTCCGGAAAGGGGGCCCTTACTTCATGCTGTCTTAGGGGCAGCAGCAGGTTTTCTGGCCTGCTTGCCCTTGTTCCAAGACTGGTTGCCTTTCCAACCCTGTCTGTAACGAGTAGCAGTCCCTTCCTGTTTTGGGGCGGAGGAAGTTGATGCTGCTCCTGCCTTGAAATTACGAAAGGCACGAAAATTAGACTGTTTGGCCTTTGATTTGGCCCTGTCCTGAGGAAGGGAGTGACCCTTACCTCCAGTAATGTCAGCAATAATTTCTTTCAAGCCGGGCCCGAATAAGGTTTGCCCTTGAAAGGAATATTAAGCAATTTAGATTTAGAAGTTACATCTGCTGACCAGGATTTAAACCATAGCGCTCTGCGCGCCTGGATGGCGAATCCGGAGTTCTTAGCCGTTAGTTTGGTTAAATGCACCACGGCATCCGAAACAAATGCATTAGCTAGCTTAAGGGCTTTAAGCTTGTTCATAATCTCATCCAATGGAGCTGTGCGAATAGCCTCTTCCAGAGACTCAAACCAGAATGCCGCCGCAGCAGTGACGGGCGCAATGCATGCAAGGGGCTGTAATATAAAACCTTGTTGAACAAACATTTTCTTAAGGTAACCTTCTAATTTTTTATCCATTGGATCTGAGAAAGCACAACTATCCTCCACCGGGATAGTGGTACGCTTGGCTAAAGTAGAAACTGCTCCCTCCACCTTAGGGACCGTCTGCCATAAGTCTCGTGTGGTGGCGTCTATTGGGAACATTTTTCTAAATATCGGAGGAGGGGAAAAAGGCACACCGGGTCTATCCCACTCCTTGCTAATAATCTCTGTAAGCCTTTTAGGTATAGGAAAAACGTCAGTACACACCGGTACCGCATAGTATTTATCCAGCCTACATAATTTCTCTGGGATTGCCACCGTGTCGCAATCATTCAGAGCCGCTAACACCTCCCCTAGCAATACACAGAGTTTCTCAAGCTTAAATTTAAAATTTGAAATTTCTGAATCCGGTCTCCCCGGATCAGATCCGTCACCCACAGAATGAAGCTTTCCGTCCTCATGTTCTGCAAATTGTGACGCAGTATCGGACATGGCTCTCGTGTCATCGGCGCGCTCTGTTCTAAACCCAGAGCTATCGCGCTTGCCTCTTAACTCAGGCAAATTAGATAATACTTCTTTCATAACATTAGCCATATCATGCAAAGTGATTTGTAAGGGCCTTGATGTACTTGGCGCCACAATCTCACGCACCTCCTGAGCGGGAGGCGAAGGTACTGACACGTGAGGAGAGTTAGACGGCATAACTTCCCCCTCGATGTCTGGTGATAATTTCTTTACCGGTAAAGACTGACTTTTATTTAAAGTAACATCAATACAATTGGTACACAAATTTCTATTGGGCTCCACATTGGCTTTTAAACATAATGAACAAGTAGATTCATCTGTATCAGACATGTTTAAGAGACTAGCAATGAAGGCTAGCAAGCTTGGAAAAAAACTGTCAGTGAATTTACAAGCAAAAAAAACGCAGCAGCGCTTTTAAAAACACAAAAAACCTGTCACAGTTGAAATAACAATGAACTAATTCAGTTATAGCCAACAATTTTAACAATAAATGTATGAATTTAGCAGAGGATTGCACCCACTAGCAAACGGATGATTAACCCCTCAATACCCACAACCGGATAATCAATTTTAGATTTAACGTTTTTCTCACAGTCAAACACACTGTCACAGGTCTGCTGTGACTGATTACCTCCCTCAAAATTGAATTTTGAAGACCCCTGAGCTCTCTGGAGACGTCCTGGATCAAGGAGGAAAAGGCAGGAAGAATGTGCTAGAATTTTATCTGCGCAACAAGGCGCTAAAAAAGGCCCCTCCCACTCATATTACAACAGTGGGAGACCTGTTACAACGGTTTCTATGCAGAAATAAACGTTAGCCATGTGGAAAAAAATCATGCCCAAAAAGATTTATCACCAAAGTACCTCACAAAACGAATAACATGCCAGTAAACGTTTTAAAAACAACTTTTCCAGTGTTATGTAAAGTTATCACTAAGCCTGCTACCAGTCGCTTCTACTGCAGTTAAGGCTTATACATTTATTTCAGTATTAACAGTATTTTCTCAGTCAAATTCTAGTCCCTAGAAAATAACTCAACTGCGCATACATTTAACAGCCTGATACCAGTCGCTACTACTGCATTAAAGGCTGTACTTACATCATATGGGTAACGGCAGTGTTTTCTTAGTCAATTCCATTCCTAGAAAATATTATACTGCACATACCTCATTTGCGGAGGACCCCGCATGCTATTCCCCTTTCTGAAGTTACCCCTCCTCAGAATGCGCGAGAACAGCCAGTGGATCTTAGTTACGTCTGCTAAGATCATAGAAAACGCAGGCAGATCTTCTTCTTCTAAATACTGCCTGAGAGAAAAAAACAGCACACTCCGGTGCCATTTTAAAATAACAAACTTTTGATTGAAGAATTAAGTAAAAAACTCCTGTCTCCTCTCACAACCTCCTTTGTTGAGACTTGCAAGAGAATGACTGGATATGACATGTGAGGGGAGGAGCTATATAGCAGCTCTGCTTGGGTGATCCTCTTGCAACTTCCTGTTGGGGAGAGATATAATCCCATAAGTAATGGATGACCCGTGGACTGACTACACTTAACAAGAGAAATCTGCTTCCCAGTTCTCTACTCCTGGGATGTGGATTGCTGACAGATAACAAGAGTGGGCGTCCGCCCATCGAATTATCTTGGACACTTGTGTCATCGCTAAGGAACTCCTCGTTCCTGGAATCTGATAAATTTGGCTGAAGCCAACTGAGGCCATGCCTGAAGCGCATTGAATATTGCTCTCAATTCCAGAATATTGATTGGAAGTAGAGATTCCACCTGAGTCCAGACACCCTGAGTCTTCAGGGAATTCCAGACTGCACCCCAGCCCAGTAGGCTGGCGTCCGTTGTCACTATCACCCACGAGGGTCTGCGGAAACACGTCCCCTGGGACAGATGATCCGGCGACAACCACCAAAGAAGAGAGTCTCTGGTCTCTTGATCCAGTTTTATTGGAGGAGATAAATTTGCATAGTCCCCATTCCACTGTGTGAAGAACATGCACAGCTGCAGTGGTCTGAGATGAAAACGATCAAACGGAATGATGTGCATTGCCGCCACCATTAATCCAATTACTTCTATACACTGAGCCACTGATGGCCGAGGATTGGACTGAAGGGCTCGGCAAGTATTTAGAATGTTTTACTTTCTGACCTCCGTCAGAAATATTTTCATGTCTACAGAATCTATCAGAGTTCCCAAGAAGGGAACCCTTGTCCGTGGAACTAGTGAATTATTTTCTAGGTTCACCTTCCATCCGTGAGTTCTCAGAAAGGACAACACTGTGCCTGTATGAGATTTCGTCAGATGATAAGTTGCCGCCTGAATCAAAATATCGTCCAGATAAGGCGCCACTGCTATGCCCTGCGGTCCGAGAACCACCAGACGGGACCCTAGAACCTTCGTAAAGATCCTGGGTGCTGTGGCCAACCCGAAGGGAAGAGCCACGAAATGAAAATGTTTGTCCAGGAAGGCAAACCTTAGGAACTGATGATGATCCTTGTGGATAGGAATATGAAGGTATGCATCCTTCAAGTCCACAATAGTCATATATTGACCCTCCTGGATCAATGGTAAAATTGTTTGGATGGTCTCCATCTTGAAGGACGGAACTCTGAGAGACTTGTTTAGACTCTTGAGGTCTAAAATAGGTCTGAACGTTCCCTTTTTTTTTTGGGAACCATGAAAATATTTGAGTAAAATCCCTGTCCCTGTTCTAATCTTGGAACAGGACGAATTACTCCCATAGTAGAGAGGTCTTTTACACAACGTAAGAACGGCTCTCTTTTTATCTGGTTTACAGACAACTGTGAAAGAAGAAATCTCCCTCTTGGGAGAAATTTTTTGAACTCCAGTTGATACCCGTTGGTCATGATTTCCAGTGCCCAGGGGTCCTAAACATCTCGTACCCAAGCCCGGATAGGGGGCCGTCCCTTCATGCTGTCTTTGTAGCAGCAACGGTCTTCTTGGGTTGCTTACCCTTGTTCCAAACCTGGTTGGGTCTCCAGACGGACTTGGCCTGAGTAAAATTCCCTTCCTGCTTTGTGGAGGAAGAGGAAGCAGAGGGTACTCCTTTAAAATTTCGAAAGGAACGAAAATTATTTTGTTTACCCCTCATCTTAACAGACTTATCCTGAGGTAGAGCGTGACCTTTACCTCCAGTAATGTCAGAAATAATTTCCTTCAACTCAGGCCCGAATAGGGTCTTCCCCTTGAAAGGAATAGCTAAGAGCTTTGATTTAGATGACACATCAGGAGACCACAATTTTAACCATAACACTCTATGCGCTAAAATAGCAAATCCTGCATTTTCCGCCGCCAACTTAGCAATTTGAAAGGCGGCATCTGTAATAAAAGAATTAGCTAGCTTGAGAGCCCTAATTCTATCTAAAATGTCCTCTAAAGGGGTCTCAACCTTCAGAGACTCTTCTAGAGCATCAAACCAAAAAGCTGCTGCAGTAGTAACTGGAACAATGCAAGCTGTTCCTTGTAAAAGGAAACCCTGATGAATAAATCATTTCTTTAGAAGACCCTCTAACGTCTTATCCATAGGGTCTTTGAAAGCACAACTGTCCTCATTAGGAATAGTTGTATGCTTAGCCAGGGTAGATATAGCTCCCTCCACCTTTGGGACCATCTGCCAAGAGTCCTGAATGGTGTCTGATATGGGATACATTTTATTGAAATTAGGAGGAGGAGAGAACGGTATACCCGGTCTGTCCCATTCCTTCTTTATAATTTCCGAAATTCTTTTAGGAACCGGAAAAACATCAGTGTAAGTAGGCACCTCTAGATGTTTGTCAATTTTACACAATTTCTCTGGTGGTATCACAATAGGGTCACAGTCATCCAGAGTCGCTAAAACCTCCCAAAGTAACAGGCAGAGGTGTTCAAGCTTAAATTTAAAGGACATGACGTCTGAATTTGTCTGAGGTAACATACTTCCTGGGTCTGAAAGTTCTCCCTGAGACAACAATTCCCTGACCCCCAATTTAGAGCCCTGTGAGGGTATATCGGAAATAGCCAACAAGGCATCAGAGGACTCAGTATTCACATTAATTCCTGTCCTACTACGTTTACCCTGTAACACTGGTAACTTAGATAATACCTCTGTAAGGGTAGTTGACATAACTGCAGCCATATCCTGCAGAGTAAAAGAATTAGACGCATTTGAAGAACTCAGCATCGTTTGTGTGGGCGTTAAAGGTTGCGACACTTGGGGAGAATTAGATGGCATATCCTGATTCTCTTCAGACTGAGAATCATCCTTAGGCACACTTTCTTTACCTAAAATATGCTTTTTACATTGTAAGGCCCTTTTAGTACAAGAGGTACACAAAGTAAGAGGGGGTTCCACAATGGATTCTAAACACATAGAACAATTAGTTTCCTCAATGTCAGACATGTTGAACAAACAAGTAATAGCGACAATAGTTGTAATTCACCTCATTTATTGATTCAAACAACTTTTAGAAAAATGTGTACTGCGCCTTTAAGAAATAAAAAAAACGCAACAATTTTTTCTCAAACTGCACTAAAACGTTTAAAAACACTAAACAATTAAATATAATAATTCAATTGGCCCAAAAATTATTGCACCCTATAAGTAAAAAGTGAAATTACCCTCTACGAGACATTTTAATTCAGAAAATATATCTTAACAAAAAAAATGACCCCTGCACCTCGCCTCAGCTCTACGATCCGGTGATCAGAACACAACTTTAGGCCCCACCGGAGCTAATGCCTGCTGCCTTCTTAGTCAGAGTAAACTGCGCGTCTGAGCGCGCAAAATAGGCCCTGCCCATCATGGACGTTGTCTCAACAGTCTATTTAACCGCATGGGAAGCGGTTTGAAAAAGAAAGCCAGGTGGTCCCCTGTACTTAAAATCTTTTAAACAAGAAACTGCAGCCCTACTGACTTTAACTAATAAATATATAAACGTCAAGCTACCTCTCCCATTGTCAAGCCCCAATACAGATATGTCAAAGCAATATGTATAAAACACAGGAATTTCAGTAACACCCTCAGTGATACAGGTCTACATCTTACCCCTTTCCCATGCAGGGAAAAATGTCAGCCAGTTCTGATATAACAAGTCTCCTCAGAAATAAAAGACTGGACATACCTCAATGCTACTTGTAGCATGACACCGTTCTCCACACTGAAGATTTCTCTTGCACTACCTTCAGAAGCTCTGTGGGAACCAAAATGGATCTTAGTTACATCTGCTAAGATCATCAACCTCAGGGCAGCAATCTTCTTCATTCCATATCTCCCTGAGGAAAATAGTACTCACCGGTACCATTTAAAATAAAAAAACTTCTTGATTGAAGAACCTAAAACTAACACTTCACTTTACCTCTTCCTATTACTAACACAGGCAAAGAGAATGACTGGGGGTGGAGGGAAGGGAGGAGCTATATATACAGCTCTGCTGTGGTGCTCTTTGCCACTTCCTGTTATCAGGAGGTTAATATCCCACAAGTAAGGATGATGATATATCTTGTAGAAGAAATAAAGGTTTATTTAGAAGTACATAGAGTTTATTTATCCACTTATCAGCAAAAAATATATTTACCTAGGGCCAGAAATGGTGCATATTTGGAATACATGTTCTATGGACATAATGCTGCTAAGTCAATGAGGAATGTGAAACCCTATTACCTAAAGTTGGGGATGAGATGATTAACATGTAAGGAAGCAAAATTTAAGATTTTGTTAGAGCATTACATTTTAGCATAGCCAACCATTAAAGTCTATGTGTTTAACCCAAGAAAAATATTCTACAGCCCACTTTTTGTCAATCTTTATAATCTTTACCCATGAAGTCTAAACTAATTGCAAATGGAATATTGATATTGAAAATAATGATATAACAATCAATAAATGTCAATAAATGTCTTACATCGAAAGATGGCAGGCATCTTTTGTGATACATTTTAAGAAATAATTACAGCAAGTACAAGATAAGATTGTGGGGAAACTTGTTTCTTTTCTTAAACTTAACTCATGGGGCCCTAGTCAGCATGTACATACTAGTGGCTATATATATATATATATATATATATATATATATATATATATATATATATATATACACACACACACACACACACATGCAATTTACAGTGATATAGTATTCTCAAATATAATTATATTATTATTAATTTAACAAAAACTTAAATTATGCTTACCTGATAATTTTATTTTCTTCAGATGGAAAGAGTCCACAGCTGCATTCATTACTTTTGGGAAATAAGAACCTGGCCACCAGGAGGAGGCAAAGACACCCCAGACAAAGGCTTAAATACCTCTCCCACTTCCCTCAGTCCCCAGTCATTCTGCCGAGGAACGGGGAACAGTAGAAGAAATACCAGGGTGAAAAGGTGCCAGAAGAATAAAAATAAGACGCCCCACAGAAAAAATACGGGTGGGGAGCTGTGGACTCTTTCTATCAGGTAAGCATAATTTAAGTTTTTCTTCATAAATGGAAAGAGTCCACAGCGGCATTCATTACTTTTGGGAAAACAATACCCAAGCTATAGAGGACACTGAATGCAAGACGGGAGGGTACAATATGCGGCCCATTCTGAGGGCACCAGGCCTGAAAAAACCCACAACCCAACCAAACCCCGCTTCGTCGGAGTCAGGCAAAAGAACTAGAAGGAACAGGCCCCAAGGGCACTGACCTGCAGATAGTGAAAAAGCCTAACTAGAGACTCACTGAGCCAACACTCCTCCAGGAGAACCGTCGCCCAGCAGTCGATCCCCTTACTAGTACAGTACCAAAATTCCCAAAAGGGAGAGGAAAAGGGTAAGCCAAGGGATACCCAAAAGTAACAGCAAAATCCATAAAGGAAAAAAAAACCCTCAAAGGAAGGACAAGTCCACATAGACCCGAATGGATCCCAAGAACAAGGGGAGACGACACCCAACACACAAGGAGCAACCAGGCATCAGCAAGGAGAAGAAACATCTCCCAAACATTGTGCAACAAAGACAGCTGAAGACAGAGACTCAGAGACTGAGCAAACAGAAAATTATGAGCAGCAAACTCAGAAATAAACACCTGAGACCAGTAACACGCTGCCATCCGTAGGAAGACACGGAGAAAACACTATCCGTAAGGATAACCTTACGTGTGTCCAACCTCCAATAAGAGGACACACTCCAGGCAATCTAGGCCGCCAAGTCTACTCACAGATATTAAAGGGGGAGAGGCACAGAATCTCTAAAAAAAGAAGGTCCACTGTCACCCCCAAGACCTGAAGATGAACAACAGATCTCAGATCCTACACCTAGCCGGACCAGTCCAAGCAACGGCAGATCTGAAAGTAAAGGAACCAAAAGGAATCCCAAGACTGGCCCCCAAAGGACAGACGAATGGACACAGTCCACATCAATCTAAAGACAAATGAGCAGGCGTTAGACCCAAGGAGATCTAGCAAGGCCACCCGGCTAAGTCTCAATGCGGAGCCAGCAGCTCCCCAGATAGAAAGGAACAACTCAAAGAGCAGACTAATCCCCGAACTAGACAAACATTTGTTCCAACCTCCCCAACACCAGAGAGGCCACCAAAAAGGGAACCACACCTCCGTAATGAGGACAAAGAGCCTCCTGAAGAGGAGAGCGTAGATAAACACATGCCCATAAGACAGGAAGCCGAAGGAAGAACCGAGAGGACACAAGGCAACGTCACTGACGAACACGGATGAACCCCTTAAAACACCATCGTGCTAGCACACATAACAGGCGCAAAAGTGACAGCTGAGCAACCGCAAACCTTCTGTTTGCTAGGCAGGAAAGCCCACCATCAGGTCACGTTAGTTGGTTGTCCCAAGGGAACCGTATCGTCCGGCAAAAGACAAAGCCCAAGAAGCCCAGGCTCTCAATAAATCTAGCCAAGTTGTAAAACAGAACAGCCAGTACCCTGGAAACTGGAACCCCCAGGCCAGTACTAGGATCATAAGGTCCGGTAACATCCCACAGCGGGATCCAGAAAGAGAAAACACAGAGTAAAAAACTTGACAACCAAAAGATCAGGACAAGAAGCCCGGGCCCCACAAACGTTTGGACTAAACAATCTTTCAAGCACAAATTCCCCATCTGATATAAAAAAACAAACTTCCCAGGGAAAAATCCAGAATAAACTGGATAACAAGAGCAAGAAGCCCTTGCAAGTCCCAATCCAAAGGGAAGAGACCACCCCTTGCAGGAGCCGAACACTCCAAAGAGCCAGGGCCATAAAAGGACTGTAGAGCTAACAGACGTCCAAGCATCATTAACATGATTGTGCTTGAAAAATGCGGCCAATCCCCTTAAGGGACACAAGGTGCTGCATATTTTATTAACCTTGAAAGAAGGAAAGGCTGAGTAGACCTCTCTGGTTATCGAACCAGCAACCCTCAGTTTGCTACAGTACAGAGTAGCCACAGAGCATTAGGATGCTGAGCTAACTGTCCAGCTAGCCATGAGCTCCAGACACAAGGGGAACAGAGAGGACAAGTCACCCGAACAGAGCAACATCAACCCTCCACATCACCTCAGATTCAAAGTCAGAGGACAGTAAAACATGGGTTTGGATGCCACCGGGATGGCAATACCTGAACCATATGAGTGGAAAACCACTAGGACCTCTTCTATCCCAAGAAGGATATGCAGAGCATTCCCAACACCGGGGAAGGACCCCTAACCGGAGCCCAAAAAGACCTCACAACCAACTTCCGAAGGGAATCCAAGTCCCCCGAAGGCGATCTAACTGACAAACAAAGAGGTCTCATGTGAAAACAAGCAAAGGGGATCACGCCTGATGCTGCAGTCATGGGACCTAAAACCTCCATGCACATAGCTACTGAAGGGAATGACTGAAACTGAAGATTCCGACAAGTTGCAACCAATTTCAGACGTCTCGTGTCTGTTACAGACAAAGTAATGGATACTGAATCTATTTGGAATCCTAAAAAGGTTACACTTGTCTGAGGAATCAAAGAACTTTTTGGTAAATTGATCTTTGAAGAAAAAACACTAGTTGATTTGTGTGAGATTCTGCAGAACGTAAAGACTGAGCAAGTACCAAGATATCGTCCAAATAAGGAAACACCGCAATACCCCGCTCTCTGATTACAAAGAGTAGGGCACCGAGAACCTTTGAAAAGATCCTTGGAGCTGTTGCTAGGCCAAAAGGAAGAGCAACAAATTGGTAATGCTTGTCTAGAAAAGAGAATCTCAGGAACTGATAGTGATCTGGATGAATCGGAATATGAAGATATGCATCCTGTAAGTCTATTGTGGACATATAATGCCCTTGCTGAACAAAAGGCAGAATAGTCCTTATAGTCACCATCTTGAATGTTGGTATTCTTACATAACGATTCAAAATTTTTAGATCCAGAACTGTCCTTCTTTGGGACAATGAACAGATTTGAATAAAACACCAGGCCCTGTTCCTGAAAAAAAACTGGCACAATTACCCCAGACAACTCCAGGTCTGAAACACACTTCAGGAAAGCCTGAGCTTTCTCTGGGTTCACTGGAATGCGTGAGAGAAAGAAACTTCTCACAGACGGTCTTACTTTGAAACCTATTCTGTACCCTTGAGAGACAATGTTAGGAATCCAATGATTTTGGACTGAATTGATCCAAATATCCTTGAAAAATCTTAGTCTGCCCCCTACCAGCTGGACTGGAATGAGGGCCGCACCTTCATGCAGACTTGGGGGCTGATTTTGATCTTTTAAATAGCTTGGATTTATTCCAGACTGAAGAAGGCTTCCAATTGGAAACCGTTCCTTTAGGGGAAGGATCAGGTTTCTGTTCCTTATTTGTCAAAAGGAACGAAAACGGTTAGCAGCCTTAAATTTACCCTTAGATTTTTTTATCTTGAGGCAAAAAAGCTCCCTTCCCCCCAGTGACAGTTGAAATAATCGAATCCAACTGAGAACCAAATAATTTATTACCTTGGAAAGAGAGAGATAGCAACGTTGATTTAGAAGTCATATCAGCATTCCAAGATTTAAGCCATAAAGCTCTTCTAGCTAAAATAGCTAAAGACATATACCTGACATCAATTCTAATGATATAAAAAATGGCATCACAAATGAAATTATTAGCATGTTGAATTAACTTAACAATGCTATACACCTTATGATCTGGTACTTGTTGCGCTAAGGTTTCCAACCAAAAAGTTGAAGCAGCTGCAACATCAGCCAAAGAAATAGCAGGCTTAAGAAGATGACCTGAACATAAATAAGCCTTCCTTAGATACGATTCAAGTGTCATATCTAAAGGATCTTTAAAAGAAGTACTATCTGCCGTAGGAATAGTAGTAAGCTTAGCAAGAGTAGAGATGGCCCCATCAACTTTGGGGATCTTTTCCCAAAACTCCAATCTATCAGACGGCAAAGGGTACAGTTTCTTAAACCTTGAAGGAGTAAAAGAAGTACCCAGTCTATTCCATTCCCTAGAAATCACATCTGAAATAGCATCAGGAACTGGAAAAACCTCAGGAATAACTACATGAGGTTTAAAAACCAAATTTAAATGTTTATTAGTTTTAATATCAAGAGGACTAGTCTCCTCCATATCTAATGCAATCAACACCTCCTTTAATAAGGAATAAATATACTCCAATATTGTCAGTGTCAATATCTGAGGCAGAATCTTCTGTACCAGATAGATCCTCATCAGAATGTTGTCGGTCATTTAAAAATTCATCAATTTTATGAGAAGTTTTAAAAGACCTTTTACGTTTTTTAGAAGGCGGTATGACGGTATGACAGACAAAGCCTTCTGAATGGAATTAGAAACAAATTCTCTCACATTAACAGGAATATCCTGAGCATTAGATGTTGAAGGACCAGCAACAGGTAATGGACTACTACTAATGGAAATATTGTCTGCATGTAAAAGTTTTTTATGAAAACTATCACAAACTACAGCCGGAGGAACAGTTATCACAAGTTTACAACAAATGCACTTAGCTTTGGTAGAACCGACATCAGGCAGCAGGATTCCAATAGTAGATTCTGAGACAGGGTCAGTTTGAGACAACTTGCAATATGTAAGAGAAAAAATAACATATAAAGCAAAATTATCAATTTCCTTATATGACAGTTTCAGGAATGGGAAAGAAATGCAATAAAATAAGCCTCTGGAAACCAGAAGCAAAAAGAAATGAAGACTTAAATAATGTCAAAAAGTTTGGCGCCAAGAACGTCTGCAACAAACACGAGGGTCATAGATGACGCAACAACGTGAAAAACTCGGCACCAACTAAGACGCCGGAAATGGCGAAATTACGTCAACTAACGTAATTCTCGCACCAAAAAAGTCTCGCGCCAAGAATGACACAATAAATTATAGCATTTTGGCTCCCGCAAGCCTAACAGCCTGCAATTTAGAAAAGAGAGTCAATTTGAAAATTTCAGGTAAGAATTTTTTTTTTC
Organism: Bombina bombina; assembly: GCF_027579735.1. Classification (NCBI taxonomy): domain Eukaryota; kingdom Metazoa; phylum Chordata; class Amphibia; order Anura; family Bombinatoridae; genus Bombina; species Bombina bombina. Next base: position 1,189,324,926 of record NC_069501.1, on the reverse strand, counting down.
TTTTCATATGCATTTCCCATATATGAAACTGACAGTCTGCAAAAAGGAAATATACTGATAAACCTTTAGAACTTTAAATATAAAGTGCCAAACCATAGCTGAGAGTGTCTTAAATAAAGGAAACATACTTACCAAGACACTCTTCTACATAAAATAGATAGCCAAACTAGTACTGAAACGAGAATCAGCAGAGGTAATGGTATATAAGAGTATATCATCGATCTGAAAAGGGAGGTAGGAGATGAATCTCTACGACTGATAACAGAGAACCTATGAAATAGATCCCCGTTAGGACGACCATTGTATTCAATAGGTAATTCTCCCTTCACATCCCTCTGTCATTCACTGTTCAACGTAGAAATTTAGCACAAACTTACTTCACCACCTCTATACAAGGCAAAGTTTGTAAAACTGAATTGTGGGTCTGGTGGGGGTGTATTTATAGGCATTTTGAGGTTTGGGAAACTTTGCCCCTCCTGGTAGGATTGTATATCACATACGTCACTAGCTCATAGACTCTTGCCAATTACATGAAAGAAAAAGCGCGCCTCACCATAAGGTTGCGTCACTTCGAAAGGACGTTATGTTACAAAAGCCACAAGCCCAGTTAACACTACACATAAGCAATTTCAGGAGAGGAACCAATGAGAAGAACTAGGGTGAATAATATCACAGGGAAGTAAATCGGGTTTCCCTAAGCTGTCTAAGGCCTAGATTTGGAGTTTGGCGGTAGCCGTGAAAACCAGTGTTAGAGGCTCCTAACGCTGGTTTTAGGCTACCGCCGGTATTTGGAGTCAGTCAAAAAAGGGTCTAACGCTCACTTTTCAGCCGTGACTTTTCCATACCGCAGATCCCCTCACGTCAATTGCGTATCCTATCTTTTCAATGGGATCTTTCTAACTCCGGTATTTAGAGTCGTGTCTGAAGTGAGCGTTAGAAATCTAACGACAAAACTCCAGCCGCAGAAAAAAGTCAGTAGTTAAGAGCTTTCTGGGCTAACGCCAGTTCATAAAGCTCTTAACTACTGTGCTCTAAAGTACACTAACACCCATAAACTACCTATGTACCCCTAAACCGAGCCCCCCCCACATCGCCGCCACACAATTAAATTTTTTTAACCCCTAATCTGCCGACCGCCACCTACGTTATACTTATGTACCCCTAATCTGCTGCCCCTAACACCGCCGACCCCTATATTATATTTATTAACCCCTAATCTGCCCCCCACAACGTCGCCGCCAGCTACCTACAATAATTAACCCCTAATCTGCCGACCGCCACCTACGTTATACTTATGTACCCCTAATCTGCTGCCCCTAACACCGCCGACCCCTATATTATATTTATTAACCCCTAATCTGCCCCCCTCAATGTCGCCTCCACCTGCCTACACTTATTAACCCCTAATCTGCCGAGCGGACCGCACCGCTACTATAATAAAGTTATTAACCCCTAATCCGCCTCACTAACCCTATAATAAATAGTATTAACCCCTAATCTGCCCTCCCTAACATCGCCGACACCTAACTTCAATTATTAACCCCTAATCTGCCGACTGGAGCTCACCGCTATTCTAATAAATGTATTAACCCCTAAAGCTAAATCTAACCCTAACACTAACACCCCCCTAACTTAAATATAATTTTAATCTAACGAAATTAATTAACTCTTCTTAAATAAATTATTCCTATTTAATGCTAAATACTTACCTGTAAAATTAACCCTAATATAGCTACAATATAAATTATATTTATATTATAGCTATTTTAGGATTAATATTTATTTTACAGGTAACTTTGTATTTATTTTAACCAGGTACAATAGCTATTAAATAGTTAAGAACTATTTAATAGCTAAAATAGTTAAAATAATTACAAATTTACCTGTAAAATAAATCCTAACGTAAGTTACAATTAAACCTAACACTACACTATCAATAAATTAATTAAATAAAATACCTATAATTATCTACAATTAAACCTAACACTACACTATAAATAAATAAATTAAATACAATTCCTACAAATAAATACAATGAAATAAACTAACTAAAGTACAAAAAATAAAAAAGAACTAAGTTACAAAAAATAAAAAAATATTTACAAACATTAGAAAAATATTACAACAATTTTAAACTAATTACACCTACTCTAAGCCCCCTAATAAAATAACAAAGACCCCCAAAATAAAAAAATGCCCTACCCTATTCTAAATTACTAAAGTTCAAAGTTCTTTTACCTTACCAGCCCTGAACAGGGCCCTTTGCGGGGCATGCCCCAAGAAATTCAGCTCTTTTGCCTGTAAAAAAAAAACATACAATACCCCCCCCAACATTACAACCCACCACCCACATACCCCTAATCTAACCCAAACCCCCCTTAAATAAACCTAACACTAAGCCCCTGAAGATCTAGCTATCTTGAGTCGTCTTCACCCAGCCGAGCCAAATTCTTCATCCAAGCGGAGCAAGAAGAGGTCCTCCATCCGGTAGAAGTCTTCATCCAAGCGGGGCAAGAAGAGGTACTCCATCTGGTAGAAGTCTTCATCCAAGCAGCATCTTCTATCGCCATCCATCCGGAGCGGAGCGGCAGCATCCTGAAGACCTCCGACGCGGAACATCCATCCTGGCCGACGACTGAACGACGAATGACGGTTCCTTTAAATGACGTCATCCAAGATGGTGTCCCTCGAATTCCAATTGGCTGATAGGATTCTATCAGCCAATCGGAATTAAGGTAGGAATATTCTGATTGGCTGATGGAATCAGCCAATCAGAATCAAGTTCAATCCGATTGGCTGATTGGATCAGCCAATTGGATTGAACTTGATTCTGATTGGCTGACTCCATCAGCCAATCAGAATTTTCCTACCTTAATTCCGATTGGCTGATAGAATCCTATCAGCCAATCGGAATTCGAGGGACGCCATCTTGGATGACGTCATTTAAAGGAACCGTCATTCGTCGTTCAGTCGTCGGCCAGGATGGATGTTCCGTGTCGGAGGTCTTCAGGATGCTGCCGCTTCGCTCCGGATGGATGACGATAGAAGATGCAGCTTGGATGAAGACTTCAATCGGATGGAAGACCTCTTCTGCCCCGCTTGGATGAAGACTTCTACCGGATGGAGGACCTCTTCTTGCCCCGCTTGGATGAAGAATTTGGCTCGGCTGGGTGAAGACGACTCAAGGTAGGGAGATCTTCAGGGGCTTAGTGTTAGGTTTATTTAAGGGGGGTTTGGTTTAGATTAGGGGTATGTGGGTGGTGGGTTTTAATGTTGGGGGGGTATTGTATGCTTTTTTTTACAGGCAAAAGAGCTGAATTTCTTGGGGCATGCCCCGCAAAGGGCCCTGTTCAGGGCTGGTAAGGTAAAAGAGCTTTGAACTTTAGTAATTTAGAATAGGGTAGGGCATTTTTTTATTTTGGGGGTCTTTGTTATTTTATTAGGGGGCTTAGAGTAGGTGTAATTAGTTTAAAATTGTTGTAATATTTTTCTAATGTTTGTAAATATTTTTTTATTTTTTGTAACTTAGTTCTTTTTTATTTTTTGTACTTTAGTTAGTTTATTTCATTGTATTTATTTGTAGGAATTGTATTTAATTTATTTATTGATAGTGTAGTGTTAGGTTTAATTGTAGATAATTATAGGTATTTCATTTAATTAATTTATTGATAGTGTAGTGTTAGGTTTAATTGTAACTTAGGTTAGGATTTATTTTACAGGTAAATTTGTAATTATTTTAACTATTTTAGCTATTAAATAGTTCTTAACTATTTAATAGCTATTGTACCTGGTTAAAATAAATACAAAGTTGCCTGTAAAATAAATATAAATCCTAAAATAGCTATAATATAAATATAATTTATATTGTAGCTATATAAGGATTTATTTTACAGGTAAGTATTTAGCTTTAAATAGGAATAATTTATTTAATAAGAGTTAATTAATTTCGTTAGATTAAAATTATATTTAACTTAGGGGGGTGTTAGGGTTAGACTTAGCTTTAGGGGTTAATACATTTATTAGAATAGCGGTGAGCTCCAGTCGGCAGATTAGGGGTTAATGTTTGAAGTTAGGTGTCGGCGATGTTAGGGAGGGCAGATTAGGGGTTAATACTATTTATTATAGGGTTAGTGAGGCGGATTAGGGGTTAATAACTTTACAATAATAGCGGTGCGATCCGCTCAGCAGATTAGGGGTTAATAAGTGTAGGCAGGTGGAGGCGACGTTGTGGGGGGCAGATTAGGGGTTAATAAATATAATATAGGGGTCGGCGGTTTAGGGGCAGCAGATTAGGGGTACATAGGGATAATGTAAGTAGCGGCGGTTTACAGAGCGGCAGATTAGGGATTAAAAATAATATACAGGGGTCAGCGATAGCGGGGGCGGCAGATTAGGGGTTAATAAGTGTAAGGTTAGGGGTGTTTAGACTCGGGGTACATGTTAGGGTGTTAGATGCAGACGTAGGAAGTGTTTCCCCATAGCAAACAATGGGGCTGCGTTAGGAGCTGAACGTGGCTTTTTTGCAGGTGTTAGGTTTTTTTTCAGCTCAAACAGCCCCATTGTTTCCTATGGGGGAATCGTGCACGAGTACGTTTTTGAAGCTGGCCGCTTCCGTAAGCAACTCTGGTATCGAGAGTTGCAGTGGCGTTAAATATGCTGTACGCTCCTTTTTTGGAGCCTAACGCAGCCCTTCTGTGGACTCTCAATACCAGAGTTATTTTAAAGGTGCGGCAAAGAAAAAAGCCAGCGTTAGCTACGCGGGTCGTTACCGACAAAACTCTAAATCTAGCCGCAAGCAAACATTATCAGTTGATTTATCAGATTTGTGCTTATATGACTCTGTAGATCTCTAGGTGCAGGTTCAATGATGGCACCCTTCTCTAAACAGAGGAAAAAAAGGTAAAGGAGGTGGAAAGAAGCATGATGCCAGAAGAGCAAAGAGGGTGCAGATAGAGAAGAATGCCCGGATGTAGCTAGAAGTTAAGAAAACAAAAAGGGAGGGAAAAAATAAAGGGTATAAACGAAGGAAAATGCAGATGGAAAAAATTGAATGTAAAAAAATAAATAAACAAGGAATAACAAAAGTTTAAAAAATAACAAAAGGATATCATAATGAGTAAAGAAAGACAACACAGTAAAATAACTAGAGCTATGAATGTATTGAACAAAGCAATAGGGCTACTTATCTATAAAATTCTATTGGTCATCCCTATCTGCTGGTTCCCACATAGTTTTTCTATTGGTCACTTGCTTTTCCCTGGTCATTTTCTTTGTGTTTCTTTTGTATTGTAAAAACTTTATTGTACTTTAAAGGGATACATAAGAGCAGTAAAGAAAGTTTAGTGGAAAACATGAGTTTCTGGTCTTCTTAAAATTTAAAATAATAATAGTGTCACAAGAACTCAAAATCTAAACATATTTTTGTTTAATGTGTGTTGCATTTCTGCTTCACCTCACTGTTGACTGATAATACAGTATATATAAAAATATTATTTTACAGCTAATCGAATAAAGCCTAACTACTTTATTATAAGCATGCTTCAATTCAGTAAACAGACTAAGTCACATCAGTAATGTGCTATATTAGCAATCAGAATTTTTTTTATCAGACTAGAAGCTAAAAAATCATCTATAATTGTAGCACTTTTTTTTTTCAGAACATATTTATAAATGTCCAGATTTAAGGAAGCATATATAATTTTCATTCACTTTAGATTTCGCTAATACTCAATGAAAAATGTGCAGATTATACAAAATTGGTTAAACATAATGTGTGTGTGTAATTTCCTAAGATTATACTACGTGCCACAGTGTTTTACTAGTTGGAATGAGACTATTTTTGTAGTACACAGCATGAACTTTCATAATGTTAAGCATTTTAATAACTAAAGTGGATAACATATTTGATGCCTCAGGCTGGAATACTGGCATTAAAACCTGCCTAATGTGTGCTTTTAAAGATGGAAAATCAAGTTAGGCAATAAGTGTTGATTTTTGCTTCCCATACAATTGATTATGTTTTCAGTTGTCAGTCTTGTTTGCATTAGCCAAGGAAAAACTGCATTTTCTCTGTGTGTTTTAACTTGTCTCCTTTGACATAAGTTTTTGAAAGGTGCTTAACCGTTTTAAAAAAAAATTAATTAAAAAAAAATGTTTAATTATAAATAAATTATCCCCTTGCTTTTAACCAACAAAACATTTTTATTTTGATCTTAACTGCAATCGATCACCCTGCGCTAAGAGATGTTAATCCCTCCACTTCTCTATAACGTAACGTAAAGCCAAGTAGAAGGAGAAACAGAAAAGTAGAAAAAGACAAAGCAGGGTAAATGAGGTGCAGACTAGAGCCGCTGCCAGCTAGAAAGAAATAAACAATTAAACTTGGGTCGGTCTCGCGGACTCTCACTAGCATGCTACAAATAATGATGTATTAAAAGATATGCCTTAGAATAAAATGTCTCCAGATACTCTTCCCTCCCATCCCGTTCGCTCTACTCATTTTGTGGAACTCACTGCCTCACTCCTCAAGACTCTACCCTAGTTGTGAAAGTTCCAAGTCCTCTTTAAAGACTCTACTGTTCAGGGATGCATGCAATATACACTAACCTTAGTTCCTCCACTCTTTTGTTATCCCTGTGAACCATCTTAGCATCTAAGCCTACGAGCTCAATTGTTTGTAAATCACCTTCATAAGAGCTGATTTACAACAGTGCAACTCTTGGCAGGGCCCTCTACCCACTTGTTCCCTATAAATATTAACTTATATATCAAACCTTTGTTTATAGCGCTGTGGATTCTGTTGGTGCTCTACAAATAACTGGTAATAATAATAAAAATAATAATAGTAACAGGTTTACGAGCCTGAATAAGAGTATCAATCTGAAAAACCCCTTTGATAAATATTTAAAGTGTCAGTAAACCTCTGTCTGACAGCAGGAGTGAGCTGCACTTAATGTTATGGCGCGGTCGGGCCAGGCTGTGACTATACAGCTGGCACGATGCGCAGTGTAAAAAAAACAGACCCGCTCAGCAGAGAGCGGGTCTGTAAAACGAGCATATTTTAAAAAAATTCAAAGGGAAAAAAGGTTTTATAACAATAGCACTAAAATAATGTTATAAGATTCTGCACTTTGTGCAGAATTACATAACATTATTTTTTAGGTTTACTGTCTAACTGTTTATTTTCCAAGCAGTGACATTTAGAGATTAGAGATTAAAGATTTTGATCTGGAGGTCGAGATGGATGCCATGGTGGAACATTGGACATTTGAATCATTTGCACACAAGGGATGGTGCAACCATCAAACTCACTACCTAAATACACTGTGCCACTTAACGATGAGTCATGGACTGAAGCTTTAGACAAGTTCTCAGTCACATAGAGATGCATGAAAACACCCCTTAAAAGCAGACTCTTGTCTGCGAAGAAACAACAGTAGTTTTTTGGTGTGAGCTATTGCGAAAATTAAAGATGGCCCCTGAACCAAAATATCATCCAGGTAAGAAGCTACAGCTATACATTGAGCCCTTATGACTGCCAACAAAGCCCCCAGGGCTTTAGTAAAGATTCTGGGAGCTGTGGCTAATTTAAAAGGAAGAGTTACAAATTGGTAGTGTTTGTCCTGAAGGGCAAACTGAACAAACTGATGGTGATCCCTTTAAATAGGGAAGTGTAGATATATGTCCTTTAAATCTATAGTAGTCATAAACTGACCCTGTTGAACTGATGGTTTCCATCTTGAATGAAAGAACTCTAAAAAAAAAACTTGCTCAAGGTTTTCATATTCAACACAAGCGATGCCTACAGCTGATTTAAACATAAACCCGCTGAACAAAAGACTTTCTATTATAACATTCTTATTTCCTGCCCATAGAATCTCTGAAGTGCTATAATCTAAAGGAATTGTAGAGATTTCTTCATCCACCTTAGGAATGGATTCCAAAAGTTATTGATAAGTAGCAGGGACTGGAAACATTTTCTTAAATTTAGGGGAAGGAAGAAAAGAAACATCAGGTGTTTTCCATTCTTTAGTAATAATTTCAGAAATTACATCTGGAACAGAGAAACCTCCTGACTTAGTAATAGGTTAAGAAATTAAGTCAAGCTGCTTTACAGACTTTTATTAAACCGGTTTGTGTTTAATATAAGTATACACACATATACACTATAGGGGGCCCTGGACACAATTGTCATTGGTTAAACCATGTTTTCAGTTAGAAACCAGTAGTGCTTTGATCTCCTTCAACAAATGATACAAAAAGAATGAAGCAAATTTGATAATAGAAGCAAACTGGAAAGTTGTTTAAAACTGTATGTTCTACCTAAATCATAAAAGAAAATGGTTGGGTTTCATGACCCTTTAAGTTATCTCTTAAAGTAACACTACATTCAAAAATTAAACTTTCATGATTCAGATAGAGAATTCAATTTTTATTTTTTTTTCCAATTTACTTTGCAAATGTGAGAATCTTTAATATGTATTTGTTGAGGCATCAGCTCCTACTGAGCATGTGCACAAGAGCACAGTATATACATATATGCTTTTTATGATTGGTTGATTGCTGTCACATGAAATAGGGAAAGGGGAAATTTAATTAAAGGGACAGTCTAGCCCAAAATAAACTTTCATGATTCAGATAGAGAATGTAATTTTAAACCATTTTCTAATTTACTTTTATCACCAATTTTGCTTTGTTCTCTTGGTATTCTTAGTTGAAAACTAAACCTAGGAGGTTCATATGCAAATTTCTAAGCCCTTGAAGGCCGCCTCTTCTCTCAGGGCATTTTGACAGTTTTCACCACTAGATGGTGTTAGTTCATGTGTGTCATATAGATAACACTGTGCTAACGCACGTGGAGTTCAAGTGAGCCAGCTCTGATTGGCTAAAATTCGATGTCTGTCAAAAGAACTAAAAAAAGGGGGCAGTTTGCAGAGGCTTAGATACAAGGTGATCACAGAGGTAAAACGTGTATTAATATAACTGTGTTGGTTGTGCAAAACGGGGCAATGGGTAATAAAGGGATTATCTATCTTTTTAAACAATAAAAATTCTGGTTTAGATTGTCCCTTTAACTTTGAGATTTGCCAGAAAACAATCTACTTGTTTGAAATTTAAAGTTAATGGCTATTGCAATTTTTATATTATTTGTAGTATTTGTATTTGTTGATTATGCAATTCAACAATATTTAATGGTCCCTTAAGTGCTAAGTTTCAAGCAGTTCAATGAATAGAAAGTAGTTTGGAGTGAAATAGATCTAAATAAGGAGAAGGGCGAGGGAGGGTCAAGAAGGAAAAATAAAATGGAAACATATAATGTTATTGTTAAATAAAACTGTTTACATTTGTATTATTAAGGCTGTTATTTTTCTCTTCCCAATAAAGCACAGCAGAAAAGTTGCCCAAATATCAATGATTAACCTACTAACCTGGAGACAGTTCAACTCACAATAATTTCATAATTATTTATGTATTTCTAATGGTATATAACCAAATCAGTCATTTTTAGATATAACTGTCAAACTAATCTAAAATGTTATTCTAAAAAAACAAACCTTCATCTGGGTGTAAATATTAAGATTATAACAACCAGAAATAATGAGTCTTAATTTAGAATATCATGATTTAAATCAAGCCTTACAGACTAGTGATTTAAACTGATTTGTTTTATATCAAATCCAACCTGTCTAGAGACAACCCAGTTATTGGCAAAGGATTTTATATTCTAGTTTCTTTCAATGTATCTCCCTTTAAAAAATGTTAACTAGTTAATCAATTATATACTTCATTTATGCTCTTCTCTACTCCAACCTCATCATATTAAAGGGATAAACATACTAAAAAAAAACAGCTATATTAAAAGAAAGAGAAGAACCAATAAACAACACTGGAGTGAAATACATTCTTTGTGACCTTTTATGTGGTTAGGTTCTGTCTCTCCTAGAAATATTATCTTTTTTTTATATACTGTATACATAGAGTTGTATACATATGTGCTTACATTTTACTCATCTTCCCACAAATAATCTTCCCCTAAACGCACATCTGATTTTAAAACAGCAAAGTTGACTAGAGGAAAATTTGTTTTTGAGATATAGAAGCATATTTATCAAGCTCCGTATGGAATTTGATGCCCAGTGTTTCTGGCGAGCCTTCAGGTTCGCCGGAAACACAAGTTATGAAGACCGCTGCTCCATAACCTGTCCGCCTGCTCTGAGGTGGCGGATAGACATCGCCAGAAATCAACTCAATCGAATACGATCGGTTTGTTTGACACCCCCTGCTAGCGGCTGATTGGCCACGAATCTGTGGGGGGGGGGGGGGGCATTGCACCACCAATAAGCAAGCATAACCCAGGTTCTCAACCAAAAATTGATAATAGGAGTAAATTAGAAAGTTGCTTAAAATTACATGCTCTATCTGATTTTTAAGAGAAAAGGTTTGGGTTTAGTGTCTCTTCAAAATCGAATATTGAAAGAAAAATAAGAAAATGTATGCTTACCTGATAAAAAAAAAAATTCTTTCTTGACACGGTGAGTCCACGGATCATCATAATTACTATTGGTAATATCACTCCTGACCAGCAGGAGGAGGCAAAGAGCACCACAGTAAAGCTGTTAAATACCACTCCCTTACCCACAACCCCCAGTTATTCGACCAGGGAAAGGAAAAACAAAGTAATATAAGGTGCAGAGGTTTATATAAAAATACAGGGCGGGCCGTGGACTCACCGTGTCAAGAAAGAAACAAATTTATCAGGTAAGCATACAATTTATTTTCTTTCTAATGACACAGTGAGTCCACGGATCATCATAATTACTATTGGGAATTAATACCCAAGCTAGAGGACACGGATGATAAGGGAGGGACAAGACAGTAAACATAAACGAAAGGTACCACTGCTTGAAGAACCTTTCTCGCAAAAGAAGCCTTAGCTGAAGCAAAAGTATCAAATTTGTAAAATATAGAAAAAGTATGTAAAGATGACCAAGTGGCAGCCTTGCAAATGTGTTTCACAGAAGCCCCATTTTTGAATGGCCCAATATGAAGAAACAGCCCTTGTGGAATGAGTCGTGATTTTCTCAGGAGACTTCTGACCAGCAAACTCATATGCCAAGCGAATAACACCTCTCAACCAACAGGAAAGAGAAGTAGCCGTAGCTTTCTGACCCTTACGCTTTAGAGAAAAAAACAACAAATAAAGAAGAAGACTGGCGAAAATCCTTAGTCGCCTGCAAATAATATTTCAATGCACAAACAACATCCAGGTTGTGCAACAAATGTTCCTTATGAGAAAAAGGATTAGGACACAAAGAAGGAACAACAATCTACTGATTTATATTCTTATCAGAAACAACCTTGGGAAGAAAACCTAGTGCAGTACGTACCTTATCAGAATGAAAAATAAGGAAAGGAGACTCACACTGCAACGCAGAAAGCTCAGAAAAACCCTTCTAGCCGAAAAGATAACAACCAAAAACAAAACCTTCCAGGTTAACAACTTAATATCCAAAGAATGCATAGGCTCAAACGGAGCCTGCTGGAGAACTCTAAGAACTAAAATAAGACTCCAAGAAGGCGTCACAAACTTAAACATAGGTTGGATTCTAACCAAGGCCTGAAAAAAAGACTTAACGTTTGGCACATCCACCAGACGTTTGTGCAACAAAATATATAAAGCAGAAAATAGACCCTTGAGGGTACTAGCAGATAAACCCTTCTCCAGACCCTCCTGGAGAAAAGACAAAATCCTCGGAATCCTGACTCTACTTCAAGAGTAGCCTCTAGATTCACACCAAAACAGATATTTACGTCATATCTTATAATAGATCTTTCTAGTCACAGGCTTACGCGCCTGGATCATAGTCTCAATAACCGACTCTGAAAAACCACCCTTGGATAGAATCAAGCGTTCAATCTCCAAGCAGTCAGCTTCAGAGAAACGAGATTTGGATAAAGGAAGGACCCCTGAAGTGGAAGGTCCTTCCTTAACGGAAGACTCCAAGGTGGGGAGGATGACATTTCCACCAGATCTGCATACCAGATCCTGCAAGGCCACGCCGGTGCAATGAGAATTACCGACACCCTCTCTTGTCTGATCCGAGCAATAACCTGAGGAAGAAGAGCAAAACCGAGGAAACACGTATGCCAGACTGAACTTCCAAGTAACTGCTAGAGCATCTATCAGTACAGCCTAAGGATCCTTTGACCTCGATCCGTACTTCGGAAGCTTGGCATTGTGACGAGATGCCATAAGATCCAACTCCGGTTGACCCCATTTGAGAATCAGACTGGAAAACACCTCTAGATGAAGTTCCCACTCCCAATTGTCTGAAAAGACTGTCTGCTCAGAAAATCCGCTTCCCAATTGTCCACCCCTGGAATGTGGATTGCAGAAAGACAGCAGTTGAAAGCCTCCGCCCACTCCATAATCTTGGTTACCTCTGTCATGGCAAGGGAACTCCGAGTCCCTCTTTGATGATTGATGTAAGCCACTGACGTAATGTTGTCCGACTGAAACCTGATAAACTGCGTTGAAGCTAACTGAGGCCATGCCAGAAGAGCATTGAAGATAGCCCTCAGCTCTAAGATATTTATAGGAAGAGCCGATTCCTCCTGAGTCCACAGACCCTGAGCCTTCAGCGAACCCCAGACAGCTCCCCAACCCAGCAGACTGGCATCCGTCATCGTGGTCATGATAACCAAGGTAGGCCTGCAAAAACAGGTTCCCAGAGAGAGAAGATCCTGAGACAACCACCACGGAAGAGAAGCTCTTGCAGCCTGATCAAGAACAATCTTTGGAGACAGATCCGTATAATTCCCATTCCACTGTCTGAGCATGCATAACTGCAGAGACCTGAGATGGAACTGAGCAAATGGAATGATGTCCATGACTGACACCATCAGACCAATAACCTCCATACACTGGGCCACCGACGGCCGAGGAGAGGACTGAAGAGCAAGGCAAGAATTGAACATTTTTGATTTTCTTGTTTCTGTCAAAAAAATCTTCATTTCTAAAGAATCTATAATGGTTCCCAAAAATACCACTCTTGTAACCGGAATCAAGGAACTTTTTCCTAAATTCACCTTCCAACCGTGGGAGCACAGAAAAAACAACAACAACTCCGTGTGGGAGTTTGCTAGTTGAAAAGATGGCGCCTGAACTAGAATGTCGTCCAGATAAGGAGCTACCACAACCCCTTGCAATCTGAGTACTGCCAGTAACACACCCAGGACATCTGAGAACACCCTGGTTGCTGTTGCAATACCAAAAGGAAGAGCCACAAACTGAAAATGCTTGTCTAGGAAAGCAAACCTCAGAAACTTGTTATGATCCTTGTGGATGGGAATATGCAGATACACATCCTTCAGATCTACTGTAGTCATGAATTGACCCTCTCGAACCAGAGAAATAATTGACAGAATAGTTTCCATCTTGAAAAACGGAACTCTGAGAAATTTGTTTAAACACTTGAGATCCAGGATGGGTCTGAAAGTTCGATCCTTCTTGGGAATGATAAACAGATTGGAATAGAAATCTAGTCCCTGCTCCTGGACTGGAACAGGAATGATCACTCCCATGACAGAAAGATCCTACACAATTTAAGAATGCCTCTCTTTTTATCTGGTCTACAGATAACCTGGAAAGAAGAAACCTGCCCCTGGGAGTAAAAGTTTTGAACTCCAGTTTGTATCCCTGGGACACAATATCTACCACCCAGGGATCTGGAACATCTCGAACCCAGGCTTGAGCGAAAAAGGAATGCCTGCCCCCACATGATCCATTTCTGGATCGGGGGCAGACCCTTCATGCTGATTTTGAGTCGGCAGCAGGCTTCTTAGATTGCTTCCCCTTGCTCCCGGACTGATTAGACTTCCAAGAGGGCTTGGAATGATCCTGCTTGGAGGAAGAAGTGGAAGACTTACCAGAGAAGTTACGAAAGGAATGAAAATTACTCTGGCAACACTTCTACTTATTTCTCTTATCCTGAGGGAGAGAATGCCCCTTCCCTCCAATAATATCAGAAATAATCTCAGCCAAACCCAGCCCGAACAGGGTCTTACCCTTGTAAGGAATGGATAAAAGCTTAGATTTAGATGATACATCTGCAGACCAGTATTTTAACCATAAAGCCCTGCGTGCCAGAACAGCAAAATCAGAAATTTTTGCTCCAAACTTGTTGACCTGTAAAGAAGCGTCCGCAATAAACGAATTAGCCAATTTTAAAGCCTTAATTCCATCCTGAATCTCCTTCAGAGGAGTATCCTGCTGAATAGAATCAGACAACGCATCAAACCAATATGCAGTCGCACTGGTAACCATAGCAATACACACAGCAGGCTGCCATTGGAAACCCTGGTGAACATACATCCTTTTAAGTAAAGCTTCCAACTTCGTATCTATTGGATACTTAAAAGAACAACTATCCTCAATAGGAATAGTGGTCCTCTTGGCCAAAGTGGAAATAGCTCCCTCTACCTTAGGAACCATCTGCCAAGATTCATTAATAGAATCCGCAATAGGAAACATTTTCCTAAAAATTGGAGAAGGGGAAAAAGAAATTCCAGGCTTCTCCCATTGCCATGTAATAATCTCCAAAACACAATCTGGAACAGAAAAAACTTCCGCCACAGAAGGAACCTCAAAAAATGTATTAAGCTTACTAGTCTTCTTGGGAGTAACTATGACCGACGAGTCAGAGTCATCCAAAGTAGCCAAATCCTCCCTGAGTAACAAACAGAGGTGCTCCAGCTTAAATCTGAAAGAAACCACCTCAGAATCAGCAGAAGGAATTACACGAAAGAAACCACCTCAGAATCAGCAGAAGGAATTACACTATCAGAGTCTGAAATTTCACCTTCAGACGCTACTGAAGTATCTTCCTCCTCAGACCTATGGGAAGAAACATTTGACATAACTCCAACAGAGTCAGAACCCTTACACTTCCTCTTGTGCTTCCCCTGCAATACAGGAAAAGCAGACAAAGCCTCAGATACAGCAGAGGATATGTGGGTAGCTATATCCTGCAAAGAAAAACCAACCTGCAACGAAATGCAGTGCACTGCATGAGAAGAGGATTGAGATTGGGATGAATGGGGAGAACAGGAGACTCCTGAAAAAGAAGGCTATGAATCAAAAGCCTATCCCTGTAATGTAATGTTCTCTCTATACATGAGGAACAAAAGGGCATAGGAGGCTCCACATTAGCATCTATACATAGGGTGCAAGTAACAGCCTGCAAGTCCTCTTGTTCCATCTCAAACACACAATTCTAAAATAAAAACAAAAACATTTTTAATTTTTTTTTATGAAAATAAAAACCGTCATCACTTTAAGAAAAAAAAATGAAAAGTAATTAAACACCAAAAAATGAACCCAAGACCACTGCAGCACACCTCCACACCTCAACAAAGCCTTGCTGAGGTGCTTACCTGACCTCCTCCAACTGGAACAAACAAATCAATCCGGACTCCAAGGAAAAACAGCACCCAGTCCGCCCACACTGAAAACAAGCAGACCGCAGCTAAAACCAAACGCCCTTATTTCTGCAGCTCCTAAGAAGAGCGCGCGAAAACTCGCGCCAAGGAAACTCCGCCCATCGTGGGCGTGCCTTACCACCTCCCGGCCGGCATTATACTAAACACTGCAAACAGCCGCCGTGAGGAACAGAAAGAGTGTGACACGCTCCAAAAAAAACAAACTGTCCTTAAATAACACTGTTTCTTCTCATCAATATGTGTAAAAAATCACATTATTACTGAAGCAAACTAAGAATATCAGCCACTAAGCAGATAAAAGAGCATACATTAATAACTCCAATAAAATGTTCACTAGAACCAAAATAAGGAGACCTAAATAGCACTCCTAACAGAGCCATCCTCTCACAGTGCCCCACATAAAAAAACAAATAGTGTCATAATAAAAAACCTGCACATAAGCAGTATTGATATCCCAAATTAACCCCATAAGTGCCAAAACTTTTCTGAGCTTTTCATCAGAAAAAGAAAAGTAACACTTACCTCCATGGGGGTTGTGGGTAAGGGAGTGGTTTTTAAAAGCTTTACTGTGGTGCTCTTTGCCTCCTCCTGCTGGTCAGGAGTGATATTCCCAATAGTAATTATGATGATCCGTGGACTCACCGGGTCATTAGAAAGAAAACTAAGTAATCAACATTTTTTAAGGGGAATGCTTAATCACACAAATTACATGACCTGATACAGTTTGTTGATCACAATAATAATAACATGACAAATAAAGTCAAGAATCAATATGGAACCAAAATACTAACCTTCTTGAAAATCTATGTCACAATTTAGCAAAATCTTAAAACACCCTAAAGCAACACTCTGTTGCCACTGATTTTCAACATATGCTAATGCTGCAATATACAGGTATTAAACATTTCCATTTAGTATTGACATTTCAGCACACAAATTGCTACTAAATCTTCTCTGATACACTGGACAGAAAACATGCAGAGGATGATTAATAAACTGTAATACTGCCCTACAAACACTGTACTTCCTTATTTAGCATAGCATACTATAAAGAATTACTAGCACCATAACCCTCATTGCAAGACATAGGTCTAGATTACAAGTGGAGCGATATCGTTTGCGCACGAGTGATAATATTTTGCAGCCATTTGCTCGCAAGTTAAATTCCACTCATAATACAAGTTAAAAGTAAATGCTAAAGTGTGAGTGCAATCGTGATTTACACTAGAATGATTACTGTGACCTCAGAGCTCTGGTAAACTTTTACGCTCAAATAAAAAGTGTCACAAAACACATCAAAAATACATTTAAAAGTACATTGGAATGTGAACTATTTACAGTAAATACACAGTTTAACACTTTGTTAAATACGAATATTGCATTAATATGCTTTTTCATGTTTTCATCTACTTGACTGCAAAGGGCTCCAATGTGTGTGTGTGTGTATATGTATGTATATATATATATATATATATATATATATATATATATACACACACACACCTTTTCGCTTGCATGCAACAGTTAGCGCACCACTCGTAATCTAGCGCATAATTAGCCATTAACTTATAAACAAAACGAGTTATGTTTGTACCCAGTGAAAGTATTGGGTCTTTTCTGTTTTAGTTTAAAATGGAAAAGCCAAAAATATTTATAACTATACGAAGATAATCTGCATGGAGCATATGTCCTGAAAAAAGTAACCACTATGAATAAACATATAATTTCCTTTGTTAAAAATTTTTATAATGTCATTATTTTGTACATTTGTAGGCAAATAAAATTCACTGATATTAATATTATTTCCGTAAAATATTTTTTTTAACATTTTCTGAAATTATAAAGTTAAATAGTTTTGAAATGTACTCATGTAAAATCTAGTTTTAAATGTTTTTGTTATCACAATGAAGTAATAAAAATATCAAAAGTTGGAAATTAATTGTATTAAAGCAATGACGAATGATTTCTTAAAGTTGACATAAGGTCTTGTTTTTATTTTCTACATTTGAAGGGAAAATGGATGTACTGATATAAAAGCTACTTCCTTTAGTGAAAAGTATATTTGAATGCCTTTTGAAATTGTTATGATAAGGTTGCAAACTTTCTATACATATGTTCATTCAAAAACCAGCTAAATTTTTAAGATATCACAGTAAAGTGATAAAAATATATAGAACTGAGATTTAATTGTATCAAAGCAGAAATGTGCTTAAGTTTATGCTTTTGTTATGTAAATGTACAACTTTTATGTTTTTTTTCCTTAAGTATAAATTCTAAGAGTATTCTCTTTGTCTATTGCATTAAACAGATTAATATATACTATGAATAAATCAAAAGCAAAGAAGATTATTTTCTACTATATAAGAAACAGAGTAGCCGTATTGTTATAATTATTAAACAGTAGAGAGAGCAAATCTCTGTTTGTTTGTTTTATTTCAATAGTTTTCAGTCAACAGTTTTTAGTTTTCTAAAGATGTGACCAGTGGTTTTAGTTTTCCTAAATCAAGCCAGGAAGATAAAGAAGAAAAAGAAAGAAGATATGATGCTAAAATTGCACCTGTTAGGTGCTAGGTTCTTCAAACACACAGGTATCAAAAACCAAACATATTTATTTATTTATTTATTTTGGTATTAATTTAAACTGCATATAAATGTAGTATGACCAGTGACTGTTATTGGGGGCTTTGAGTGAGAATTTGTTTTCTTATTAGACATAGCTTCATCTAAGAGAGAGACATTTATGAGTTTAGGAACCACATGAAAAGAGGGATTGCGGGAGAAGTGCACTCTCCTCCCACAGATGGAAAACATAATTTATGTACCTGATAAATTCATTTCTTTCATATTAGCAAGAGTCCATGAGCTAGTGACGTATGGGATATACATTCCTACCAGGAGGGGCAAAGTTTCCCAAACCTTAAAATGCCTATAAATACACCCCTCACCACACCAACAATTCAGTTTAACGAATAGCCAAGAAGTGGGGTGATAAGAAAGGAGCGAAAGCATCAAAAAAATAAGGAATTGGAATAATTGTGCTTTATACAAAAAAATCATAACCACCACAAAAAAGGGTGGGCCTCATGGACTCTTGCTAATATGAAAGAAATTAATTTATCAGGTAAGTTCTTACATAAATTATGGTTTCTTTCATGTAATTAGCAAGAGTCCATGAGCTAGTGACGTATGGGATAATAAATACCCAAGATGTGGAACTTCCACGCAAGAGTCACTAGAGAGGGAGGGATAAAATAAAGACGGCCAATTCCGCTGAAAAATTAATCCACTACCCAAATCAAAAAAGTTTCAATTTTTATAATGAAAAAAACTGAAATTATAAGCAGAAGAATCAAACTGAAACAGCTGCCTGAAGTACCATTCTACCAAAACTGCTTCTAAAGAAGAGAAAACATCAAAATTGTAGAACATAGTAAAAGTATGCAAAGAAGACCAAGTCATTGCTTTGCAAATCTGATCAATAGAAGCTTCATTCTTAAAAAGCCCAGGAAGTAGAAACTTACCTAGTAGAATGAGCCGTAATCCTCCAAGGCGGGAATCCACCCGACTCCAAATAAGCATGATGAATCAAAAGTTTAAGCAAGATGCCAAATAAACGGCAGAAGCCTTTTGACCTTCCTAAAACCAGAAAAGATAAAAAGATACTAGAAGTCTATCTGAAATTTGAATAGCTTCAACATAGAATTTCAAAAACTCTTACCATATCCAAAGAAAGTAAGAATCTCACCAAAGAAGTCTTAGGAAAACAATAATTCCTCCCTAATGTTTGTTAGAATTTACAACTTTAGGTAAGAATTTAAATGAGGACAGCAAAACCACCTTATCCTGATGAAAAAAATCAGAAAAAAAGAGTTTCACAAGAAAGAACAGATAATTCAAAAACTGTTCTAGCTGAAGAGATGTCCAAAAAGAACAATACTTTCCATGAAAGTAATTAATGTCCAGAGTAAGCATATGCTCAAATAGAAGAGCCTGAAAAACCTTCAGAACCAAATTAAGACTCCAAGGAGGAGAAATTGGCTTAATGACAGGTTTGATACGAATCAAAACCTGAACAAAATGATGAATATCAGGAAGTAACATTGCCTTATCCTGATGAAAAATCAGAAAAGGATATTCACAAAAAAGAGCAGATAACTCAAAAACTCTTCTAGCAGAAGAAATAACCAAAAGGAACAATACTTTTCCAAAAAAGTAATTTAATGTTCAGAGAATGCATAGTTTCAAACGGAGGAGCCTGTAAAGCCCTCAGCACCAAATTGAGACTCCAAAGAGGAGAGATTGAATTAATGACAGACTTGATACAGACCAAAGCCTGTACAAAACAATGAATATCAGGATGATTAGCAATCTTTCTGTGAAAAAAGAACAGAAAGAGTAGAGATTTGTCCTAACAAAGAACTGAAGACAAAACCTTCTCCAAACCAACCTGAAAAAATAATAACATTCTATGAATTTTAAAAGAATGCCAAGAAAAGTAGGTCTTCCAGACTCAATAATAAATCTTTCTAGAGACAGATTTACGAGCCTGAAACCTAGTATTAATCAATGAGTCAGAGAAACCTCTATGACTAAAAATCAGGCGTTCAATCTCCATCCCTTCAAATTTAATGATTTGAGATCCTGATGGAAAAAATGGGCCTTGAGAAAGAAGGTCTGGTTTAAACGGAAGTGTCCAAGGTTGGCAACTGGCCATCCGAATGAGATCCGCATACCAAAACCTAAGAGGCCATGCTGGAGCCACCAGCATAACAAACAAATACTCCATAAGAATTTTGGAAATCACTTTGGAAGAAGAACTAGAGGCGGAAAGAAATAGGCAAAAAGATAATTCCAAAGAAATGTCAATGCATACACTACTTCCGCCTGAGGATCCCCGGACCTGAATAGGCACCTGGGAAGTTCTTTATTAAGATGAGATGCCAACAGATCTATTTCTAGAAATGCTCACATCTGAAAAATTGAAAAACATATCTGGGTAAGAGAGACCATTCTCCCGGAAGTAAAGCTTGATTAACAGAGATAATCCGCTTCCCAAATATCTATACCTGGGGAAAAAAACACAGAATTTAGATAGGAGCTGGATTTAGCCCAAGCTAATATCCAAGACACTTCTGTCACAGCCTAAGGACTGATAGTCCTACCCTGATGATTGACATACACCATAGTTGTGATATTGTCTGAAAAACAATAAACGTCTCTTCTTCAAAAAGAAACTAACTGAAAAACTCTGAGAAAGCACGGAGTTCTAAAATATCAAATGGTTATCTCGCCTCCTGAGATTTCCAAACCCCTTGTGCTGACAGAGATCCTCAGACAGCCTCCCAACCAAAAAGACTCACATCTGTAGAGATCATGGTCCAGGTTGAAAAAAACGAAGAGACCTGTAGAACTAAATGATGGTGATCTTAACCACCAAATCAAGAGAGATAAATATTAGGATTCGAAGATTTAAAATGCGAAATCCTAGAATCCCTGCACCATAATTCAGCATAAAAGACTGGAAAGGTTCTTTCTATTGAAAATGAGCAAAGGGAATTGAATCCAATGCTGTGGCCATAAGACCTAAAACTTCTATGCATATATAGCAACTGAAGGAAATAATAGAGACTAAAGGTACCGACAGACGGAACCCAATAAAATTGTCCCTTGTCTGATAGAGACAAAGACAGTGACACAAACTATCTGGAAACCTAAAAAAGGTGACCCTTGTGTGAGGAATCAAGAGCTTTTGAAAAAAAGATCCTCTAACTATGTCCTGGAAGAACAAAGTGAATCATATGATATTCCGCATCCTCAGAAAATAATCTGAATGAAAACAGAAAAATGAAAATATGCATTTATTGTATCTAATGAAAACAAATAATGCTATCACTGACCAAAAAAAGGCAGAATAGTTTGAATAAAACTCCAAAACCCAGTTCCTAAAAATGGAACTGGAAGAAATACCCCAGAAGATTCCAGGTCTGAGCAGCGCTTGAACCCCATGGGTGATCAGCCATGCTTCAACAGTACCCAAAATATATAGGACCGAAACACACTTAAAGAAAGTGTTAGCCTTACTGGAATAAAATCAAAGAAATTTGGACCGAATAGAACCAAATAAATTTCAAAAAAGTCTTAACCTGCCCCTTGCCAGCCAAGCTGGAATACGGCACGTACATCGCAATTTTAGGGAGCTGATTTCGAACTGGAAAATTTCCAATTAAAAACATGTTACTTGGGAAAGAATTCAGCAATTCGTTCCTTAATAAGAACAACCAAACTAGTATAAGCTTAAAGTTTTAGTCTTAGAACTCAATCTTGAAGCCCAGAGTAACAGTTAAGAATTGAATCCAATTATAAAACAAATAATTGATTATCTTAGAACAAAAGAAATATGGATTTTTAGAAATCACAAAATTCTTGTAGCTAAAACAGCTAAAGACATAGATTAAACCTCATTTGCGAAAATATTCAATAAAATGAAGACACAAATTAAATTATTAGCATGATTGTCCAGTTAAAGGACCAGTCAATACACTGGACTTGCATAATCAATAAATGCAAAACAACAAGACAAATGCAACAGCACCTAGTCTAGTAAATTTTGTCCCTTTAACAATGCTAAAATAAATCATAATCTGATACTTGATCTTAAAGTAAACAGAAAAAATGAAGCAATTGCATCATCCAAATAAATCACAGGTCCAAGAAAAGTACCTGAAACTAAATAATTTTCCATAAATAAGATACAACCATCTAAAGGAAAATAAATACTATTTTGCTATAGAAACAATAGGATAATTAGTAGGAGTAGAGATAGCCCCAATAAATTGGAGAACCCTCCAAATTGAATTTAACTGCCGGCAAAGAATATAGTTTAAAACCTTTGAAGAAGGAATAAAATAAAATTCTCAGCCTATTCCATTCCCTAGTATGAGGAACTGGAAAAAAACCTCTGAAAACACAGAAGAATAAATAAACAGAAATAGTGTTAGCTAGTCTTGAAAAAGAACTAGTTACCTTAATATCCAAAATAATCAACACCTTTTCAATAAAGAACAAATGTACTTTAATAAAACAATAAAATAAAAAAGTAGATTTGTTAGTGTCAATATCTGATGAAGAAAATTCTGAATGAGAAAAAACATCATCAGAGAAGTATAAATCAGTATGTTGTTGGTCATTTGAAACTTCAATAATTAAAAAAGAAGTTTGAAAAATACCTAAAAATTTTATTAGAAGGCACAAAGTCAGACAAAGCCCTTAAAATAGAATCAGAAAAATATTTCTTATAAATTTTCTAAATATTTCTTGTACATAAGATGTAAAAAGAATAGCAATATATAAAGCATAAATACTAATGGATTCTGCATGTAAAAGTTTATCATGATAACTTATTACAAACCATAGCTAAAGATAAACATTCATAACATTTAAAATAAATGAACTTAGCTTTGGTAGGACTGAACTCAGTCAACAGGAATCCTCTTAGATTGTTTTGAAACAGGAACAGTGAAATCTTGCAATATGTAATAGAAAAATAATAATATTTAAAGCAAAATTTATCAAATTCCTTAAATGACAGTTTCAGGAATGGGAAAAGAATGCAAAATAATAAGCTTCTAGAAACCAGAAGCAATAAAAAAGTGAGGTTTAAATAATGTGAGGAAAAAAAGTGGAACAAAAAAATACGCCCACATTTTTTGGCGCCAAATATGACGCCCACATTATTGGCGCTAAATACAATGCCCATATATTTGGCGCCAAGTATGACGCCACATCCTCTGACGCCAGAACCGACACCCACATTTTTTGGTGCAAAAAAATGTCTGAGTACACATGCGTCAAAAATGACGTTTTAACAGAATACAACTTCCGGCGTCAACTACGGCGCCGGAAATGACAAAATTTTTGCGCCAAAAAAGTCAGCGCCAAGAATGACACAATAAAAAGAAACATTTTCTGCCCCCGCGAGCCTAACAGCACACAAGGAAAAATGATCAATTGAAAATTTTCAAGGTAAAGAAAAATAAATTGAATTAAAATGCATTATCCCAAATAATGAAACTGACAGTCTGGATTTTAAAGGAATACTGATTATCCTGAATCATGGCAAATATAAGTTTAAAGACATATATTTAGAACTTTACATAGAAAGTGCCCAACCATAGCTTAAAGTGTCATAATAAAATAAGACTTACTTACCCTAAGACACTCATCTACATATAGTAGACAGCCAAACCAGTACTGAAACGAGAATCAGTAGAGGTAATGGTATATAAGAGTATATCGTCGATCTGAAAAGGGAGGTAAGAGATGAATCTCTACGACCGATAACAGAGAACCTATGAAATAGATCCCGTAGAAGGAGACCATGGTATTCAAATAGGCAATACTCTCTTCACATCCCTCTGACATTCACTGCACTCTGAGAGGAAAACCGGGCTCCAGCCTGCTGCGAAGCGCATATCAACGTAGAATCTAGCACAAACTTACTTCACCACCTCCATGGGAGGCAAAGTTTGTAAAACTGAATTGTGGGTGTGGTGAGGGGTGTATTTATAGGCATTTTAAGGTTTGGGAAACTTTGCCCCTTCTGGTAGGAATGTATATCCCATACATCACTAGCTCATGGACTCTTGCTAATTACATGAAATAAATGAAATTATCCGAGAAAAGGGAAATTTCACATATGCTGTGCATAAGAACCATTTCATGAAATTTCACCAAATTATCTGCAAGTTTTGTAAACAAACATTATGTAATTTGAGAAATTAACTTGACTACATAAAAACACTGGAGGGAATAAAGCCTTAAGTTGGACAATGCTACTTTAAAGTAGAAAACTTGCATAATTTACAATACACATATGATCATTAATGTCTATTTATAATAAGGAGAATGCAAAAATGCATGTTATATAGTGTATGGGTGCTTGTAATGTTCGTATACCTACAATTCATAATATGAGTGCCAAGGCGATATCAGCTGTTAGGTAAATTCAGTTAAAAAAATAGTTTAGTTCTGTTAAAAAAAAAACCAAATCAATCAAATAAATAACCACAATTCTTCATTTTTTGTTCTAGAATATTAAAAACTTTTTTTAGTATGTAACTTTTTTTAGAATCTATCAATGAAAACTCAATTAACTTCCATTCAAATAGGGTAGTACTGGTAATGTAAGGTTTCAAATCATACAATATTTTCTGTTAATGCATGTTATAGACTTAACATTATACAAAAAAAATTAATAATTTATTTCTTTATTTGCAAGCCGTTCAGTTTTGAATATAATTCTATTTTTAATATACATGAGCATGTGCCCCCTGCACTCAAACACCAAGTCTACAAGGAAAGTTCTGATGTTTCCACATTACTGCACAGGTAAAGGACTCAACAAAGATAAAACATAAATTATGCTTACCTGATAATTTAATTTCCATCTGTGGGAGGAGAGTCCACTGCTTCATTCATTACTTGTGGGAAATAAGAACCTGGCCACCAGGAGGAGACACAGACACCCCAGCCAAATGCTTAAATACTCCTTCCACTCCCCTCATCCCCCAGTCATTCTGCCAAGGGAACAAGGAACAGTAGGAGAAATATCAGGGTATAAATGATGCCAGAAGAATAATATTACATTTAGGTCCGCCCACAGGAGCAAACATACGGGAGAAGTGGACTCTCCTCCCACACATGGAAATTAAATTATCAGGTAAGCATAATTTATGTTTTCCATCTTAATGGGAGGAGAGTCTACTGCTTCATTCATTACTTGTGGGAACAAATACCCAAGCTCTAGAGGATACTGAATGAACAAAAAATGGGAGGGTAAAAGGAGGCTGATCCTATACTGAGGGCATCACAGCCTGCAGAACTTTTCTCCCAAACACTGCTTCCGCCGAAGCAAAGACATCAAATTTGTAAAACATTGTAAAAGTATGTAAGGACCACCAAGTAGCCGCTTTACAAATCTGCTTCACAGAGGCCTCATTCTTAAAGGCCCAAGAAGAGGCCACAGCTCTAGTTGAGTGAGCCATAATCCTCTGAGGAGGCTTATGTCCCACTGTCTCATAGGTCAAACGGATAACGCTCCTCAACCAAAAAGACAGAAGTGGAAGAGGCCTTCTGCCCCCTACGCTTCTCTGAATACACCACAAATAAGGACGCCGTCTGTCTGAAATCTTTCGTGGCCTGAAGATAAAATTTCAAGGTTCGAACCACATCTAAGTTATGCAGTAACCTTTCCTTAGACGAAGAAGGGTTAGGACACAAGGAAGGAACTACTATCTCCTGATTGATGTTACGATCTGATACCACCTTGGGGAGAAATCAAAACCCAGTGTGAAGCACAGCCTTATCAGCGTGAAAAAACAGGTAAGGGGGCTCAGATTGCAAGGCTGCCAACTCAGAGACCCTGCAAGCCTATGCAATGCAATAGCCAGAAGAAAAAGAACTTTCCAGGAAAGAATCTTAATGTCAAGAGCATGCATAGGCTCAAACGGAGCCCTCTGCAAAACCTTAAGAACCAAATTTAGGCTCTAAGGAGGAGCAGAATTTCTAAAGACAAGTCTGATTCTAGACAGATTAGGCAATTAAGAAATTTAAGAAGGAGCAGAAGGTGTCCTAGCCACTTTTCCAGTAAGCTCCCCGCAAGCTTAACATACACATTTCACACAAGTTTTAGAGAATGAAAAAGGGCGCTTCCACAGCTGACAAGGAGTAAATATTAAAGTTTTTCTAAACAATTTTAAATAAATCCAAAACACTTCTGACTATAAAGATAATTTCATATTTTATGTATAGAAAAAAGTAAAGAAAAAATATATATTCAAATAAAAAAAACCAGTTGCAGTATATCAACAACAATGTAAATAGCAACATTTATAGCAACAGTTTTAACAAACCGTAGCAATATATTAACAACAATGTAATAGCAGCATTTATAGCATTAATGTATCTGTGTTAGTCACAGGACCACTGTGTCAGTTTATACAGCACTAATTATGCAGCAAAAAAATAAACCTTTTATGTTCACTAAAAAGTTTTTTATATTTCAAAAGGTATTAAGCATAAAGAACATATATAGAAAAAAATATATATTCAAATTTTAAAAAACAGTTGCAGAATATCAACAACAATGTAATAGCAGTTTTGTAGCAACAGTTTTAACAAACCGTAGCAATATCTCAACAACAATAAAATAGCAGCATTTATAGCAGCAATGTAGCTGTATTAGTCTAAACAGCACAATTGTGTCAGTTTATACAGCACTAATTTAAGCTGCAAAAAATAAACCTTTTATGTTTATTAGAACATTCAAATATTTCAAAAGGTATTAAGCAAAGAAAAACAATCGATTAGATTACGAGTTTTGTCGGTAAGGCTGTGCGGTGCTAACGAGCAGTGTTCCCTCACCGCTCATCTACAGACAATGCTAGTATTACGGGTTTTTACAAACCCGGCATTAGCTGCAAAAAAAGTGAGCGGAGAGCAAAATTTTGCTCCACATCTCACCTCAATACCAGCATTGCTTACGGTAGCGGTGAGCTGGTAAAACGTGCTCATGCACAATTTCCCCATAGGAATCAATGGGGGAGAGACGGCTGAAAAAAAGCCTAAGATCTGCAAAAAAGCAGCGTAAAGCTCCTCACGCAGCCCCATTGATTCCTATGGGGAAACACATTTTATGTCTACACCTAACACCCTAACATGAACCCAGAGTCTAAACACCCCTAATCTTACACTTATTAACCCCTAATCCGCCGCCCCCGACATTGCTGACACCTGCATTATATTATTAACCCCTAATCTGCTGCTCCGGACACCGCCGCCACCTACATTATACTTATGAACCCATAATCTGCTGCCCCCAACATCGTCGACACCTATATTATATTTATTAAACCCTAATCTGCCACCCCCAATGTCGCCGCAACCTAACTACATTTATTAACCCTTAATATTCCGCCCCCAACGTCGCCACCACTATATTAAAGTTATTAACCCCTAAATCTAAGTCTTACCCTAACACCCCCATAACTTAAATATAATTTAAATAAATCTAATTAAATATTACAATCATTAACTAAATTATTCCTATTTAAAACTAAATACTTACCTGTAAAATAAACCCTAAGATAGCTACAATATAACTAATAGTTACATTGTAGCTAGCTTAGGATTTATTTTTATTTAACAGGCAACTTATTTATTTTAACTAGGTACAATAGTTATTAGTTATTAACTATTTAATAGCTACCTAGTTAAAATAAATTCAAATTTATCTGTAAAATAAATCCTAACCTAAGTTATAATTACACCTAACACTACACAATAATTAAATTAATTACCTAAACTAAATACAATTAAATACAATTGAAAAAATTATCTAAAGTACGAAATCCCCCCACTAAATTACAGAAAATAATAAAATAATTACAAGTTTTTTAAACGTAATCAGCTCTATTACCTGTAAAAAAAGTACAATACCCCCCAACATTAAAACCCACCACCCACACACCCAACCCTACTCTAAAACCCACCCAATACCCCCTTAATAAAATAAAAATAACAATAACCCCTTGAAGATCACCCTACCTCGAGAAGTTTTCACCCAGCCGGGCCTAAGTCCTCAACGAAGCCGGGCGAAGTGGTCCTCCAGACGGGCAGAAGTCTTCATCGAAGCCGGCCAGAAGAGGTCCTCCAGATGGGTAGAAGTCTTCATCCAGGCGGCATCTTCTATCTTCATCCATCCGGCGCGGAGCCGGAGCGGCTCCATCTTCAAGACATCCGACGTGGAGCATCCTCTTCCAATGAAGTCCAACTGAAGAATGAAGGTTCCTTTAAATGACGTCATCCAAAATGGCGTCCCTTGAATTCTGATTGGCTTATAGAATTCTATCAGGCAATCGGAATTAAGGTTGAAAAAAACATAATTTATGTTAGAACTTACCTGATAAATTCATTTCTTTCATATTAGCAAGAGTCCATGAGCTAGTGACGTATGGGATATACATTCCTACCAGGAGGGGCAAAGTTTCCCAAACCTCAAAATGCCTATAAATACAACCCTCACCACACCCACAAATCAGTTTAACGAATAGCCAAGAAGTGGAGTGATAAAAAAGTGCGAAAGCATATAAAATAAGGAATTGGAATAGTTGAGCTTTATACAAAAAAATCATAACCACCAAAAAGGGTGGGCCTCATGGACTCTTGCTAATATGAAAGAAATTAATTTATCAGGTAAGTTCTTACATAAATTATGTTTTCTTTCATGTAATTAGCAAGAGTCCATGAGCTAGTGACGTATGGGATAATGACTACCCAAGATATGGATCTTCCACTCAAGAGTCACTAGAGAGGGAGGGATAAAATAAAGACAGCCAATTCCGCTGAAAATAATCCACACCCAAAATAAAGTTTAAATGAAAACATAAGCAGAAGATTCAAATTGAAACCGCTGCCTGAAGTACTTTTCTACCAAAAACTGCTTCAGAAGAAGAAAACACATCAAAATGGTAGAATTTAGTAAAAGTATACAAAGAGGACCAAGTTGCTGCTTTGCAAATCTGATCAACCGAAGCCTCATTCCTAAACGCCCAGGAAGTAGAAACTGACCTAGTAGAATGAGCTGTAATCCTTTGAGGCGGAGTTTTACCCGACTCGACATAAGCATGGTGAATTAAGGATTTCAACCAAGATGCCAAAGAAATGGCAGAAGCTTTCTGACCTTTCCTAGAATCGGAAAAGATGACAAATAGACTAGAAGTCTTACGGAAAGACTTAGTAGCCTCAACATAATATTTCAAAGCTCTAACAACATCCAAAGAATGCAACGATTTCTCCTTAGAATTCTTAGGATTAGGACATAATGAAGGAACCACAATTTCTCTACTAATGTTGTTGGAATTCACAACCTTAGGTAAAAATTCAAAAGAAGTTCGCAACACCGCCTTATCCTGATGAAAAATCAGAAAAGGAGACTCACAAGAAAGAGCAGATAATTCAGAGACTCTTCTG
Source organism: Bombina bombina (assembly GCF_027579735.1). Lineage (NCBI taxonomy): Eukaryota > Metazoa > Chordata > Amphibia > Anura > Bombinatoridae > Bombina > Bombina bombina. Next base: position 1,189,295,397 of record NC_069501.1, on the reverse strand, counting down.
GCAGAAGAGATGGCCAAAAGGAACAAAACTTTCCAAGAAAGTAATTTAATGTCCAATGAATGCATGGGTTCAAAAGGAGGAGCTTGAAGAGCCCTCAGAACCAAATTCAAACTCCAAGGAGGAGAAATTGACTTAATGACAGGTTTTATACGAACCAAAGCTTGTACAAAACAATGAATATCAGGAAGATTAGCAATCTTTCTGTGAAAAAGAACAGAAAGAGCAGAGATTTGTCCTTTCAAGGAACTTGCGGACAAACCTTTATCTAAACCATCCTGAAGAAACTGTAAAATTCTCGGAATTCTAAAAGAATGCCAGGAAAAATGATGAGAAAGACACCAAGAAATATAAGTCTTCCAGACTCTATAATATATCTCTCTAGATACAGATTTACGAGCCTGTAACATAGTATTAATCACAGAGTCAGAGAAACCTCTTTGACCAAGAATCAAGCGTTCAATCTCCATACCTTTAAATTTAAGGATTTGAGATCCTGATGGAAGAAAGGACCTTGTGACAGAAGGTCTGGTCTTAACGGAAGAGTCCACGGCTGGCAAGAGGCCATCCGGACAAGATCCGCTTACCAAAACCTGTGAGGCCATGCTGGAGCTACCAGCAGAAAAAACGAGCATTCCTTCAGAATCTTGGAGATTACTCTTGGAAGAAGAACTAGAGGCGGAAAGATATAGGCAGGATGATACTTCCAAGGAAGTGATAATGCATCCACTGCCTCCACCTGAGGATCCCGGGATCTGGACAGATACCTGGGAAGTTTCTTGTTTAGATGAGAAGCCATCAGATCTATTTCTGGGAGTTCCCACATTTGAACAATCTGAAGAAATACCTCTGGGTGAAGAGACCATTCGCCCGGATGCAACGTTTGGCGACTGAGATAATCCGCTTCCTAATTGTCTATACCTGGGATATGAACCGCAGAGATTAGACAGGCGCTGGATTCTGCCCAAACCAGAATTCGAGATACTTCTTTCATAGCTAGAGGACTGTGAGTTCCTCCTTGATGATTGATGTATGCCACAGTTGTGACATTGTCTGTCTGAAAACAAATGAACGACTCTCTCTTCAGAAGAGGCCAAGACTGAAGAGCTCTGAAAATTGCACGGAGTTCCAAAATATTGATCGGTAATCTCACCTCCTGAGATTCCCAAACCCCTTGTGCCGTCAGAGACCCCCACACAGCTCCCCAACCTGTAAGACTTGCATCTGTTTAGATTATAGTCCAGGTCGGAAGAACAAAAGAAGCCCCCTGAATTAAACGATGGTGATCTGTCCACCACGTCAGAGAATGTCGGACAAACGGTTTTAAAGATATTAATTGAGATATCTTTGTGTAATCCCTGCACCATTGGTTCAGCATACAGAGCTGAAGAGGTTGCATGTGAAAACGAGCAAAGGGGATCGCGTCCGATGCAGCAGTCATAAGACCTAGAATTTCCATGCATAAGGCTACCGAAGGGAATGATTGTGACTGAAGGTTTCGACAAGCTGAAATCAATTTTAGACGTCTCTTGTCTGTCAAAGATAGAGTCATGGACACTGAATCTATCTGGAGCCCTAAAAAGGTTACCCTTGTCTGAGGAATCAATGAACTTTTTAGTGAATTGATCCTCCAACCATGATCTTGAAGAAACAACACAAGTCGATTCGTATGAGATTCTGCTAAATGTGAAGACTGAGCAAGTACCAAGATATCGTCCAAATAAGGAAATACCACAATACCTTGTTCTCTGATTACAGACAGAAGGGCACCGAGAACCTTTGTAAAAATTCTTGGAGCTATAGCTAGGCCAAACGGCAGAGCCACAAACTGGTAATGCTTGTCCAGGAAAGAGAATCTCAGGAACTGATAGTGAGCTGGATGAATCGGAATATGCAGATATGCATCCTGTAAATCTATTGTAGACATATAATGCCCTTGCTGAACAAAAGGCAATATAGTCCTTACAGTTACCATTTTGAATGTTGGTATCCTTACATAACGATTCAATATTTTTAGATCCAGAACTGGTCTGAAGGAATTCTCCTTCTTGGGTACAATGAAGAGATTCGAATAAAACCCCAGCCCCTGTTCCAAAACTGGAACTGGCATAATTACTCCAGCCAACTCTAGATCTGAAACACATTTCAGAAATGCTTGAGCTTTCACTGGGTTTACTGGGACACGGGAAAGAAAAAATCTCTTTGCAGGAGGTCTTATCTTGAAACCAATTCTGTACCCTTCTGAAACAATGTTCTGAATCCAAAGATTGTGAACAGAATTGATCCAAATATCTTTGAAAAAACGTAATCTGCCCCCTACCAGCTGAGCTGGAATGAGGGCCGCACCTTCATGTGGACTTAGAAGCTGGCTTTGCTTTTCTAAAAGGCTTGGATTTATTCCAGACTGGAGATGATTTCCAAACTGAAACTGCTCCTGAGGATGAAGGATCAGGCTTTTGTTCTTTGTTGAAACGAAAGGAACGAAAACGATTATTAGCCCTGTTTTTACCTTTAGATTTTTTATCCTGTGGTAAAAAAGTTCCTTTCCCACCAGTAACAGTTGAGATAATAGAATCCAACTGAGAACCAAATAATTTATTACCCTGGAAAGAAAGGGAAAGTAGAGTTGATTTAGAAGACATATCAGCATTCCAAGTTTTAAGCCATAAAGCTCTTCTAGCTAAAATAGCTAGAGACATAAACTTGACATCAACTCTGATAATATCAAAAATGGCATCACAAATAAAATTATTAGCATGTTGAAGAAGAAGAATAATATTATGAGAATCAGGATCTGTTACTTGTTGGGCTAAAGTTTCCAACCAAAAAGTTGAAGCTGCAGCAACATCAGCCAATGATATAGCAGTTCGAAGAAGATTACCTGAACCCAGATAAGCTTTTCTTAGAAAGGATTCAATTTTCCTATCTAAAGGATCCTTAAAGGAAGTACCATCTGCCGTAGGAATAGTAGTAAGTTTAGCAAGGGTAGAAATAGCCCCATCAACTTTAGGGATTTTGTCCCAAAACTCTAATCTGTCGGACGGTACAGGATATAATTGCTTAAAACGTTTAGAAGGAGTAAATGAATTACCCAAATTATTCCATTCTCTGGAAATTACTTCAGAAATAGCACCAGGAACAGGAAAAACTTCTGGAATAACCACAGGAGATCTAAAGACCTTGTCTAAACGTTTAGATTTAGTATCAAGAGGACCAGAATCCTCAATTTCTAATGCAATTAGGACTTCTTTAAGTAAAGAACTGATAAATTCCATTTTAAATAAATATGTCGATTTATCAGCATCAACTTCTGAGACAGAATCCTCTGTATCAGAAGAATCATTAGAATCAGAATGATGATGTTCATTTAAAAATTCATCTGTATAAAGAGAAGTTTTAAAAGACTTTTTATGTTTACCAGAAGGAGGAATAACAGACATAGCCTTCTTAATGGATTCAGAAACAAAATCTCTTATGTTATCAGGAACACTCTGAACATTAGATGTTGATGGAACTGCAACAGGTAATGGAACTTTACTAAAGGAAATATTTTCTGCATTAACAAGTTTGTCATGACATTTAATACAAACAACAGCTGGAGGAACAACTACCAAAAGTTTACAGCAGATACACTTAGCTTTGGTAGTTCCAGCACCAGGCAGCGATTTTCCAGTAGTATCTTCTGACTCAGTTGCAATGTGGGACATCTTGCAATATGTAATAGAAAAAACAACATATAAAGCAAAATTTATCAAATTCCTTAAATGACAGTTTCAGGAATGGGAAAAAATGCCAGTGAACAAGCTTCTAGCAACCAGAAGCAATGAATAATGAGACTTAAATAAAGTGGAGACAAATTTGACGCCCACAATATTTGGCGCCTAAATGCTATTAGCGCCAAAAATGACGCCACATCCGGGTACGCCGACATTTTTGGCGCGAAAAACGTAAAAAATGACGCAACTTCCGGCGACACTTATGACGCCGGAAATAGAAAAAAAAAATTCGCGCCAAGAATGACGCAATAAAATGAAGCATTTTCAGCCCCCGCGAGCCTAACAGCCCACAGGGAAAAAGTCAAATTTAAGGTAAGATAAAAATGATATATACAAATGCATTATCCCAAATATGAAACTGACTGTCTTAAATAAGGAAATGTTGAACATCCTGAGTCATGGCAAATAAATGTTTGAATACATATATTTAGAACTTTATAAAAAAGTGCCCAACCATAGCTTTAGAGTGTCACAGAAAATAAGACTTACTTACCCCAGGACACTCATCTACATGTTGTAGAAAGCCAAACCAGTACTGAAACGAGAATCAGCAGAGGTAATGGTATATATAAGAGTATATCGTCGATCTGAAAAAGGGAGGTAAGAGATGAATCTCTACGACCGATAACAGAGAACCCATGAAATAGACCCCGTAGAAGGAGATCATTGAATTCAACAGGCAATACTCTCCTCACATCCCTCTGACATTCACTGCACGCTGAGAGGAAAACCGGGCTCCAACCTGCTGCGGAGCGCATATCAACGTAGAATCTAGCACAAACTTACTTCACCACCTCCATAGGAGGCAAAGTTTGTAAAACTGATTTGTGGGTGTGGTGAGGGGTGTATTTATAGGCATTTTGAGGTTTGGGAAACTTTGCCCCTCCTGGTAGGAATGTATATCCCATACGTCACTAGCTCATGGACTCTTGCTAATTACATGAAAGAAAATCCTATTGGCTGATCCAATCAGAGACATCCAGCGGATTAGATGAACCCTGAGAGGGAAGGCTATGTCTTTCCCTTCGCTTGCGCTTCGCAGGGCGAGGTAGGGCATTGAAGTCCATAGAAAAAAATAAGCAATTTACAACCGTATGTAAGAACGTTGCCCTCCTATTTAAGAGATTCAACAGAAGTTTTGAACCTATTGAGAAACATGGAATGGGATGACAGCTTCATCATGGTGACTAGCAATGTAACATCGTTATATACCTCTATCCCACACGAGAGAGGTTTGGAATCCATTAGCAATTATTTTGACAAAGATGAAAGTATGCCTCAATCCGAGAGGAGGTTTATATTAGATGGGATAGACTACATTCTGAAACATAATTACTTCTGTTGGGACGGAGCATTCTACCGTCAGATATGTGGGACCGCAATGGGGACCAGGTTCGCGCCCAGCTACGCTAACCTCTACATGGGCAGATGGGATACCATCTTTTGGGAGTCCTGCCCAGCGGGCGCGGACCTAGTCCTCTACAAAAGATACATAGACAACCTTCTGATTAGTTGGAAAGGAAGTCAGGAAGATCTCGAATACACATTAGAAGTAATGAACATGAATCAATGCAACTTGAAGTTCACCAGTACCATCAGCAAGGATCATATTGTTTTTTTAGATCTTGACATTAGAGTTGAAAATGGGAGAGTTGAAACCTCGACTCACTTCAAGAAAGTCTATTCCAATAACTATATCCATTAATCCAGTTGTCACCATAAAAAATGGATATCTAATATCCCGAAGGGACAGCTCATGAGGATAAAGAAAAACTGCTCACAAGAAGAGACTTGGATAAGACAATCCCGAATACTCAAGAACAGATTCATTGAAAGGGGTTATAATGAATCCCATATAGAAAAGACCATAACGGATGTCAATAATATGAAGAGAGAAACCCTCCTAAAATATAAAACCAAGCAAAATACAGGATCTCCTGAGAGTTTAAAGATCCCATTTATAACCCAGTACAATGAAAGGAAAAAGACCATAGAGGACATAATAAAACGGCACTAGCATCTACTTAAGGACAACAATATTATAGGTGAACATTTGTCTGAACAACCATGCTTCATCCATAGAAAGGCAAATAACCAGAAGTCAATTTTAGCTCCAAGTGTCCCTAGATGCAATACAACAAGAGTTTTAGGCAAGAAATTATGTGGATTTTACCCATGCCATTTGTGTAAGGCATGCAAGCACGGCATCAAGAACAGCTTTTTTAAATCTAAAGTCACCAATGAGGTATTCAACGTCAAACAAACCCTTAGATGCACAGATCATTAAGTGGTGTACTTAATTGAATGCGGCTGTGGTCTGCAGTATGTCGGACAGACAACTAGAAAGTTGAAAGATAGAATCCGGGAACATCTACTGCAGATCAAATGGGGAAAAATGGATCTGCCTCTTTATAAACATTTTAAAGAAACCCATGGGGGAAGTGACAAAAGTTTCAGATTCATGGGAATATGCAAATTGAATAAGGATTGGAGGGGTGGAAACATGGAATCCAGAATGTTAAAAATAGAATCAAAATGGATATTTAACTTAGACTGTATCTACCCTTTATAAAGGACATAACGCCAATTTTGAAAATTTTTTGAATTTTGAAGTGCATTTATTCCATGAATAAAAGAAGTAATCCAATACTGCCTATTTCATACTAAGATGTATCTCTTGAGGGTTCCCTCTTGTTCCCTATTAAGCTGTACCTCTTGAGGGTCCATGTTAAAAGCTCCCTAAAACATGTGGTCTTGAAATCAACCATCATTTCTTCACGGAATCTTGTATTTACATATATGTTTGATTGATTACACGTATTGTATCCTAGGGCAAGAAACACCAGTTGACAATTCATATACTTAAAAACAAATGGGTTGCCTTGTTTTAGATGTTCAGTCCCCTATGTTCCGGTCCCAAATTCATACTTGGTATTGTGGTTGTGGAACTCTCAGTAAAATCCGTAGACTATTTACCCATTGTCGTATTTACTAGATAGTATAGGAGATGGTGGATTATCCTATAGGTGAGAATTTTAATATATTTTAATATATTTCCAATAGTTAGATTAAATGTTGTTAACGTACATTTTTGTTTTTATACTTCACGTCATATACTTCACGTTATATTTTGATTACCAAAACATGTATATCCTGGTATTTATGAGCCTAAAATCTAGTCATGGCCAATCACTATCTCAATTTTCTATATTTCTATATTGATATAGTATCTATTTGTACAGCCCATATGCGCCCTTACCTTTGCCCATAATCAAAATGGCCACGCTACCACCAGAAATACAATTACCAGAAGTTGTTCGGGAAATCCGGAAATGACGCAACCGGAAGTAATCCATAAGCGGATATCCGGTTAGCGGCATGACAGCGCGGTAAGCGTTTGGCGGGAATTTAACCGCCTGAAAATCCATTTGGCGCTCTTTTCTTTAGAAACACTCCCCTATCATTGGATATAGAAGGTTAGTAATATTTAAGCCTCATCATGTCTTGAAAAAAGGCCCAATTGTTGGGCCGAAACGCGTAGACTAACCAAGAGATTTGTGAGGCTTCATATTCTACCAGGATCAATCGGCGTTTGGGGGTAAGTTTATTTACCGATAAGCTACACCCCATAGGCCCTGTTTGTTGAGTTATTTTTTTTCCTTTTTGATTTCAGGTCCATGTTTTTGACAGACTAGGATACTGGATCAGGACAAGCTCCTTGGATCGTTTATTCAGTGATCTTTCCCACAAGTTGGACTTTTGTTATGGACATTTTATAGGATGTTTCTAGAATTCATTTGACCCATTTTTGTTTTTGTTGTTTTTTATTCATGTTTTTATTCATGTATTTCAAGTTATCAATTGTCTTATGTTTTGCCATCTGATATTTGCCATACCCTGTTGTTATTTGTAAACACGTTGTTTGAATACCCAATTTGAATACCCAATTTGATACACCCCAATATACACGGTTAGTTTTTAGTTGAAATAATTTTTATTTACTCCACTTCATTTCCACATTTCTTAGAACATATACATACATTTCACATCTGAATCACAACAGATAACATAACATGACATTCATTTGACATGAGCACACCCGGGTCTAGAGTTTTCTCTTTATTTAGAGTTTGTGTACTTCCCTCTTTGTTTGCTCTCATGGAGAGTTTGGCAAATGAATGCATTTTTCTTCTTTTCTCCAGGATTATATTCTTGAACTAGAAGTCTTCGTATTGATCTGTGGAGTTATTTTCTGTAGTAAATCCTCCCCCTTTTATTTCTCCTTTGCAATCTCTTTTAGAATACTGTTCTTAATGAGGGATTGGGTAATATGGGGGGTATTTTTCTTTACCTTTTCAACATAAACTGTCAATAACTTTCAATACAAACATGTTAAACCAACAAATCAAAAATATAAAAGTTTTTTTTTCATAGAGTTATATTCTGTCACTACACACTTTATCTTCACAATATCTAAAAATTATTTGCTCATCTGGGGGATCATCTACCCAAGTCCCCCTCATCGTCCATCGTCAGCCAATTCTCTTTTCTTTTTACCTCTATAAAGGATATACCTTCTCAACTCTTTTCGTTTTATACCTCCTCTTCCTATTATAAGGTGTTACTCTTTACTATTTTACATTATCCAATAGAACCAGACCTTTTGAAACCAAGGTTCTATATCTAATACCCTTGCTGCTGATTCACACAACGAGTATGTCATCCGGATTCTGGTTAGGACCTCTGTCCACGACGGTATTTCCGCCTTCAAGTATTTTGCAATAGTTATTCTCGTCGTAGTACACAGAATCCTGATAAACACATTTATGTGTGTATTAAATCTAGCTATGTTCTCGTGTAGTAGTGCTTGGGCTGGGGTGAGATATCTGTTCATTTAACACCTTACTCAATAGTTTGGACAATCTGTGCCATATATTGCTTACTTTCGTGCATTCCCACCACATGTGGATATAGGAACCTACTATTTTACATCCTCTGTAGCAATGATTACCTCTACCTTCAGCCATATGAGCGGTTTTTATTGGCGTCAAATACCATCTGAAGGATGTTTTCAGAATATTCTCTCTAAGGTCCGCACTAATAAGTCCCTTACTAGCCTGAGAGAACATTTCATCCCATTCGTCTATCTCAACCTCTTTGCCTAAATCTCTTTCCCATTTTATCATTACTGAAGATTTGGCCTGAACCTTGGTCTGTTGTATAAAAATATATAGTTTGGAAATTGCTTTTTTAGGTCTGTTGGGGGATGTACACAGAAGTTCTAAAGTTGACTGTCGTCTTTGTGTCGTGGCTGTCTCTAAGTAGTTCCGTATGGCTGACATCGTCTGGAGGTATAGGAACCACTGCAAGTGAATGGGTTCTATTTTTTCTTGAAGTTGGGTATATGTCAATAATTTGCCATGGAGCTGCATATCTGCCACCCTATATAACCCCTTATTTTCCCATTTCATAATTCTATATTTGGAATCTTCATTTACTATATATTTCAGTGGCATTGCCTGTGGATGTGTAGGAACTATCCCCCCCACCCGACTAGCAGCTATCCACTGCTTTCTAGTAAGCAATGTGGTTTTATTTTGATAGAGGGCATCTGATTCTTTAAGATTCTTGTTCCAAAGAATACCATCTGGTGTCTCTTGCCTCAGCATTTCTGCCTCCAAAGCAGGCCATAGTATATCTGTCTGTTTTCTCCCCAGTATCGAAGTCTGAGCCAAACGGGCTGCTGTATAGTAGTCATGTAAGTTAGGGACGCCCATTCCTCCCAACTGTCTATGTCTATGTAATATATGACGCGATATCCTCAGTTTCTTATTATCTCTCAGAAACCTATGGATATCTTTCTGGAGGTCGTCCAGGTCTGGGGTACTAATTTTGATAGGGAGTACTCGGAATAAGTATAAAATTCTGGGTAAGATTGTCATCTTCACCGCAGACATTCTACCATACCAGAAGAAGCCCATTCTTTTCCATTTCCCTAACTCAGATCGGATTGCTTTAAACAAGGGAGTATAATTTGCCATATATAGTTTAGAGGAATGTGTAGTTAGTTTGATCCCCAGGTACTTCAACCCTTCTGGTGCCCATTGAAAATCGAAGTTAGCTTCAATCAGTTTAATCGTGTGTTTTGGGATAGATAGAGGTAATGCTTCACACTTATCAGCATTGACTTTATAACCCGATATTTGGGAAAACAAATCTAAAGCTTGGTATAGGAAGGGCAAGGACTTTAACGGGTTCGTAACAGTAAGCAGCACGTCGTCCGCAAACAGGGCAATTTTATGATTTATCTTCCCTATCTCCACTCCTGATATATCAGGACAATTCCGTATATATGCTGCCAGTGGTTCAATGCACAATGCAAAGATTAAGGGTGAAAGCGGGCATCCCTGTCTTGTACCATTAAGTATGTGTATTTCTTTAGACTGGTGTCCTATTGCCCTGACTTGTGCTGTAGGTGTCGAATATAATCCTTTAATAGCTTGTAAAAATCTCCCATCAAATCCCATTCCTTTAAGAACCTCTCACGGTTAGTTTTTATTTGTATCACTCAGTGTTTTTCAATTTTTCAGTTTTTGATTTTGAAAACGTTTTCATCTTTTTGAGCACATAGCAACTTTTTTTTTTCCATAATAACCGGTCTACCTCTAACATTTTTATATTTTTACAATTTTTATTTCTCACACGTTGATTTATCTCACGTTGCTATACACATTTTTTGGATTGTTATTCCACACCGGATTCATTTATTTTATGGTTTTTTGGTTTCACTTTATCTGGAATGGACTTATTGTACACAATATTATAAGCACCTTTAATCATTATTGTATGTGGTGAAACACCAAATCGCCATCTTATTGGAGTTTCATATTGATTTGATTTGATTTTATTTAATTGGTTAGTGGAGTCGTCTCCCCCTCCTCCCCAGCTTAGTTCCTCCTTTCATGTGGATCCATTCTCAACATACACCTGTGATGTTTTAACATTCTCATTGTGATTTTTTATGTACCCATTGTTTTTATACCTAATGCGATTTTAACTAGTGTGGTTTTCATTTATTATTTGGATTATTTGGTTTGTTTTTCATGATGATGTAATAAATTGTTTAAACCATTTTAATTGAACATAGTACTGGTACCTGAATTATACCTTAGCCTTTTGGCGCTCCTATTTACCCACAATTGTATTTTCTATTAGCCCAAGTAGGAGATCTTCTTTATAGTGCAGCAGGTATATAGTTCTAGGCGCTGCCCGCTCCCCCATTCACCATAAGTCCATAGAAACTGCCTCTTACAGCTGGGCAGCGAAATCTGGCGGCCACAAGGCCCCTCCCACGGGAGGATTAGTAAGGCCTTGGGGAGCTACATGTAATCTGAGATGAATGTTGGGAACGCACCTCACAGGATAGAGAACACTCAGAGGTGGACGGCTCAGTAGTACTAAATATCTTATTCTTTTTAGATATTGCAATCTCATCAAAGCATGTGGAACACAGATGAGCATGCGGATCCACCTGTACCCTTTAATACGGAATGAGATAGATTAAATTGCACCTTTATACACCAATGGCCAGAAAGCGTTACGTCTCCCACAAATGCCGATCAGAAAAGAGGAAGTAGAAGAGGCCACACCCGGTCACATGGAGTGCCATGCAGGACCGCCCCTGCACTATAGCGAAAACATTCCAAAAACAGGCCGCGCTGATCTACACCTGACTGTTCACACATTGCTAGAGGCTCACCTCACATATGATGTAGCATTAACACAATAAAGATATTATGCATAACCCCCCGTTCAATAATCCCCTTCTCAGGAATATTAACCCTTGATTCTATACAGATAAACGGAGACACACTGTGACACTCTCTTCATGCGTTATCATATGTATACAAATGAAACAAACTTACCAGAATCTATGCCGTGGAAAAGGAACACGGCCCTTCAAGTGTGAAAGGTTAGTAGCATCGCTCCTGACATAGACTTGAGTGGATAAAGGCAGGCAAAATATGCCAACGCTGATTGCCAAGGAGCTGTTAACATGAGTCGGGATGGTTTCGCAGAGACGACACTCCCTGCATCTCCGGACTCTAACTTTCATCCATGCTCTCACTGAGAGGCTGATAAGATTACTTAAAACTCCAATCCCATTTCGAGACTACTCCGAATCTTCTGACACTTCTCTGCCAACCTCCTGTGATGAAAGGCAAAGAATGACTGGGGGGTGAGGGGAGTGGGGGAGGTATTTAAGTCTTTGGCTGGGGTGTCTTTCCCTCCCCCTGGTGGCCAGGTTCTTATTATTCACAAGTAATGAATGAAGCAGTGGACTCTCCTCCCATTAAGATGGAAAAAGTAACGTATATTCCAAAACTTAATAAAAACAGGAGAGCTTGCTCAATAAAGCATAGTAAAGTTTGTAGAAAACACTGCTAAATGACTGTACAAGTTTCTTGCCTCCAGGCACTTTCTGGCTGGCATATCTGGGTAAGTGTTTACAGCTATTTAAAGGTACATACAAAATGTTAAAACCTGCAAAGCATTTCTAATTAACTTTAAACTCTAGTAGATATGTGCATTTGTTTTTTTCATTCTGTAACAAATGCTGAACTAGTCGGCCACAAGATGCATTTGTCTCTTTTCAGAGCCGCAATTATTCTTGTGAAAGTGCAAATGGATCAACTGTGTGTTGCACTTTCAAAAGAAAAATCACGGCTCTAAACAGAGCTGAATGCATCTTAAAGGGACACTGAACCCAAATTTTTTTTTTCGTGATTCAGATAGAGCATGTAATTTTAAGCAACTTTCTAATTTACTCCTATTATCAAATTTTCTTCATTCTCTTGGTATCTTTATTTGAAATGCAAGAATGTAAGTTTAGATGCCCATTTTTGGTGAACAAACTGTGTTGTTCTTGCTGATTGGTGGATAAATTCACCCACCAATAAACAAATGCTTTCCATGGTCCTGAATCAAAAAAACTGCTTAGATGCCTTCTTTTTTCAAATAAAGAAAGCAAGAGAACAAAGAAAAATTTATAATAGGAGTAAATTCAAAAGTTGCTTAAAGGGTCACTGAACCCAAATTCTTTTTCTTTTGTGATTCAGATAGAGCATGCAATTTTAAGCAACTTTCTAATTGACTCCTATTATCATTTTTTCTTCGTTCTCTTGCTATCTTTATTTGAAAAAGAAGGCACCTAAGCTTTTTTTATGGTTTAGAACTCTGGAGAGCAATTTTTTATTGGTGGATGAATTTATCCACCAATCAGCAAGGACAACCCAGGTTGTTCACCAAAAATGGGCCGGTATCTAAACTTACATTCTTGCATTGCAAATAAAGATACCAAGAGAATAAAGAAAATTTGAAAGAAAGTTTCTTTAAATTTCATGTTCTATCTGAATCCCGAAATAATTTTTTTGGGTTCAGTGTCCCTTTAAATTTGCATGCTCTATCTGAATCATGAAAGAAAAAAATTGGGTTCAGTGTCCCTTTAAGGCCGACTAGTTGAGCATTTGTTACAGAACGAAAAAAAAAACAAATGTTCATATCTATTCTTTAGTAAAGAACCGCATTTCAAAGACAAATACAGTTACAAGAAGTGTATTTAAAAACAACAATCATTTTACCTGCAGTGCTCAGCATAAAACTTGTGTTCAAAAACCTGCATTAGACTCGTTAGCTCTAAGATGCATGAAATGAAGTGCAAACAAAATACTAACTACAGGAAGCTATTCTTTGAAGCTGCACATGTCTAAAGGCTGTACATTTTGTTAAAGCTATAACGTACATAAAGCCATCGTATAAGCTGAATATGAAATATAATTTGTGTAAGTAATGCAATGACCTAAAATATTTGGTGATGACGATCTTTTATGTAAGATTTTCTATTACCCTCATATTTTATAAAAATCCTGTTTTTTTTTTACATAGTACATATTGCACCCTCTACAAGTAACTATATTACATGTACTATTGCAATAAAAGCAAAACGTATTGTTACATTTTGTGTCCTGTAACTTGTAAAACAAAACTATCTCCTTGTAACATTTGTGTAGACGTTATACACCTAGTTCCACAAAATCTATACATTTCCCCTTCACAACCAAGTAGTTTTGGTTAAATTCTGTAACATGGATGCAGACAAAAAGTTACAGTCTTTGGTTTTTGAGAAACAAATTTGCAAACGTGTGTATGAGGGCCAAATCTTCATACAGAGAGCACATACTGCATCTGTGATGAATCATTTTGTATCATCGCTGACAATTACATGGCATTGCCAGCTCTCTGAGCTCTCTACATACTACATCAATACAACAGACTTTTAAAGGACCACTAAACACAAATTGTAAACTACGTGATTTTGACCTTCATATCTGAGAATAATTTTCAATGAAATCTGCGGCTTTATTTTGTCGAACAAGTATATTGTTTTATGTTAATTCATTTCACTGATTTCCCTGTCCCCCAGAACAAAAGAATCCTTGCTAACCAATCACAAACTAATATTTAGAAATACCACAAACTCTGATTGCCCATGTGCAGGTTTAGCACTGATTCAACTTAGTTACTATTGCAAAGAATGCTTCTCCTATCATGATTGTTGATGCAAAACTAATAATCCACCTTTTACAAACATGTGACTGCTGAGAATCTTAGGGGGGAGGGTGAAGTAAATAAAAGCTTACATAAATTATCTAAAAGTATTAACCCTAACCTCCCTGGGAGAAAGTACAATTTTTAGATGTAATTTACAGCAAAAGGCAGCAAAATAAATAATGAATTTATATTGCAATAATGTTTTACTTGAAATAATAAAACATTGTGTACATTGTTGAAATGTCAAGTTTAATGGCATTTTAATGGTATTATAAAATTACACAATTTTGTTTTTACTCACATTGTTAAATTCTGATACTAACATTACTCTCTTCTGTGTTCCATATATATACACATGTACACAATCCTTGATTAATAAACTTAATTGGATATTCCATAAAGGAAAACTGTTTAAATTGCTAATTTTTATCACTTGCTTCTAATAAATTCTAGTATGTAAAAAGCTAATTACTAGTGTAGGGGTACTTTTGCATTGGGGTTGTGGCAGTTTAGGGGTTACTAGTGTAGAGTGTACTTTTGCATTGGAGTTGTGGCAATTTAGGGGTTACTAGTGTAGGGGGTACTTTTGCATTGGGGTTGTGGCAGTTTAGGGGTTACTAGTGTAGAGTGTACTTTTGCATTGGAGTTGTGGCAGTTTAGGGGTTACTAGTGTAGATGGTAGTTTTGCATTGGAGTTGTGGCAATTTAGGGGTTACTAGTGTAGGGGGTACTTTTGCATTGGGGTTGTGGCAGTTTAGGGGTTACTAGTGTAGAGTGTACTTTTGCATTGGAGTTGTGGCAATTTAGGGGTTACTAGTGTAGGGGGGTACTTTTGTGTTGGGTTTGTGGCAGTTTAGTAGTTAGCAGTGTAAATGATATGTTTGCATCGGTGGTTGTGGTAGTTTAGCAGTTAATAGGTGATAGGGCAGATGTTAAGGAAATGTTAATGCAGTTTTGTTTTCAGCTTTTGCTAGTCATTGTGCCAATGCAAAAAATCTTCCCTAGTGCAATAAATAGCACTCACAGTATTATCGCTGGGTGCAAAAAAGTAACCAAGTAATATGAATGCAATAATGGTAGTGGTATGTATTGTGCTCTAACAAAGTGTATGCACCTTACCACTCGCATTTTGCACCCTACTTTTAATCCAGCCCTAAATACATTTTATAAGAATAGTATTGTGCTTCGTCTCCCTCTAGTCATGGGTGTTCACAATAAATCATTGCTAACGTTTTTTGAAAATAAAAAAAACACCATTTATAAACAATCATTTTTATCTTTGTTTTTGATCTCACCTGATTAACAATTATTTTATATATTTTTTCACTGCATTGTACAAACCAACACAAATACCCACCCTATTATAACATTAAAACATTTTAAAATTCTGTCCTGTAAAGGCTACTTGAGGACTGGAGTTGAGAAAAACTATTGATACCTCAGAGATTAATTAAATTACATATAAAATAAAATTACATATAGTAGCCATTAGTAATAGTATTAGCTTTGAACATGTTATAAAATTGTATGGGGATTGTAAAGTGGGCATTTCTATAACATATTTAAACGTAGCCAGGGGACTAAAAAGCACAGAAGTGGCTAAATAGTTAAAGGGACAGTCAAGTCCAAAACAAAACTTTAATGATTTAAATAAGGAATGTAATTTTAAACAACTTCCCAATTTACTTTTATCACCAATTTTGCTTTGCTCTCTTGGTGTTCTTAGTTGAAAGCTAAACCTAGGAGGTTCATATGCTAATTTCTTAGACCTTGAAGACTGCCTCTAATCTGAATCCATTTGACCACTAGAGGGCATTAGTTCATGTGTTTCATATAGTTAACATTGAGCTCATGCACGTGAAGTGACCTAGACAGCTAGACGCCAACTTGGGCTTTATAAGCTGTGTTACTTTTGTATTGCAATTACACCTGATGAAACGGTCATAAGTACCGGGAAACGCGTTGTGGCTTAGTTGTTTTTAATAAAAACATTCTTTTATCAGTAACACAGCCTTTTTAGTACTTTTACTGTCACCTCTAACTGTCGTTTGTGGAGAGCTAGTTTTAGTGACAGCACCTTTGTTCCCTTGTTCTTTTCATCGGAGATTGCCGAGATTTGCCTGAGGAAACAGTGGTCTGGAAAGCTGAGAATTGTCCAGGAGGTCTTTGTGGCACTTATCAAGTGCTTACGACTTTGTGAGTATATTTTGTTGTTTTGCGTACGAGTCCACTTACTCACTGATATACACTATTGTGGTGCCTGTGTGTTCTTATATCCTTTATACAGTTCTATATTGGAGGAACAGATCTGCCATTACAGCTTGCTGGACGGCTGCAAATTGTTCAGAAGGTTTTTGTGGCACTTCTCAAGTGCTGAATATCTAGTAAGTAGGAGCCGTAATTTGGGGGTTTGGCTGCATACTTTACAAACGGTACACACTATTTGGCGCCTCTTCTCTTCTTCTTTTCTACAGATCGTGCTACTGGCCAATTTCACATTTGGAATGAGCTTTGCTGCCTGGAGACTCCAATCAATACTCTTTTAGTGTGGACTTTTTCATTAAGACTACCATTACGGTTCAAGTTTGCATTGTTCTAATCTATATCTATGGATATTGTAGATTGATTGTTTTGATTGCACTTATTTTATTAGTGGTCACTATCACTGTCCCTTAGGGGAATCACTGAGAAAAAAGTTTGTCACACTGTATGTCAAATTTGATAGGCGCATCTGATTTTAAATATCTTTATCTCTCTCTAATGGCCCTTCGGCTAGCTTGCTATAAGTATTGCATGTGCACTTGTAATGTAGCTTTTACACGCAGGCGCATTATTGTAGCCAAGTAATCTGCTATGTCACTACACTCTGATCACGCTACCACAAGCTGCAACCACAGCAGGGAAGTGGAGCAGCGAGCAGTAAGTATGTATAGATAATCCCCAAGTAAAACAGGCATTAATCCTTACTAAAAATTGATATGTATATATTTTAATTGCATTAAAAATGTATATACCTCCTAGACAGACAAGCTTACAAGGTACATGAGTGTATAAATTATATGCTCACAAAGCGCTGCCCCATATACAATTCACGACATGAAATTACCTAAAGCCGTTGAGATCATGCTTTCAATGCGCATGTGCTATTTCCTTCTGAAGACCTGGCAAAAGTCTTCAGTTATAACACTACGCATGTATGACCAATTATATTTGATTGTGCATGCAGTGGGGGGGGGGGGGGGGTCACGCTAACAAAATAACAATACAATAAGTATTTGAATGCGTGTCAGACAGCCCTTTTCTATGGGCTGTCTTTCATGATGTCATTTTTAAAATAAGAAAGGATCATTTATATTACTTGGAAGCTTCATTTTACACAAAATGTAAATAGATTGTACTTATATAATTATTAAAAATCGATGTGTTTTTTTTTATTTTACCTAAATTGGAACACAGTTTTATATTATGTTTTAAGTCCTTTAACATCAGAATGTCATCCAAGAATAGGCAGCTGCCCACTGGCCAGTTCGCTCTCCAAACCTGTCCTTTGCCCTAATGCAAGGCTGCTTCTCGTGTTAACCCGATCACTGAAAAAACTTGAGTCTTGTCTCTTGAGTGAGGGGTTTCTGGTATCATTTACATGTTGCAGGTCAGAGTGTTAAAGAAGAAACCATAATCTCACCAACATCTTCTGTGAGAAGAGGTTCACATTTAAGAAGCAGCCATGAGATACTGACCCCCACTAAGGGGATCAGCGGTTTCCAATAACCTTACTTTTAAACCCTGACTGTTACCGCTGCTGTATCATGTAAGTTACAGCTCTGCTTTAGAGCACTGGTTCTTCCAGTTGCAGCGTGGCTAGTTGAAGGTCCTCTAACCATATGTCATGGAATTGTATTTACCAGCCATGCTGTCTAGAAAGAAACTAGCCAAACCGGGTTAAATTTTAGATGTGGCTGGCAGAGGTAAGTGGTGGCCAGGTGCCTGGGTTTGTCAAACCTTGCTCTTATGTATTAAATTAAGAGCTCATACTTACAGTGAATGATTCTACAATGTTAAATGAAGAATTTACTGAATTAATATAAAAAACATTCATATTTTTTCCAACAAAATAGTATTCATTCTATTTTCAAGATAATAATTTTAAAATTTAAATCTAAAAATCATGCATATGACAAAAAATCTTTACATAATAAAAATATTTCTAAAACTGCTATTTGCACCATTACCCTATATACAATTTTCAAATCAAATTACTTACAGGTAATGCAGACTAAGATCGATCTTACTGTGAATTCAAGCAAGAGCTTCCACTTTTTTGGCACTTTGGCTGTAACAGTTGGCATTATGATCTCTGCTGGAACATAGTATTGAATTGCGTAGGTCACAAAAATCCCAAAAGAATACAATATTTTTACCAGCTGATATAACCTGTTAGGAAATATAATTATAATACAAAAGTCAAAATACTAGTACGGGATACAGCACAAATGCCTCTGTTACATAGCAACATTTATAGGTAAAGTAATTTGACATTAAAAGAATAGTTACACAAAAGAAAAATAAGAACAAAATGCAATCTTAGTTACTTTTCATATTTTTTATGGAAGCATGAAGTTAAGATTTTAAAAACAGAGGTACAAAGTTTAATTTTAAAGAAATATCAAACTCCCAAAAACATACAAACTTTACCAATTTATCTTTCATCATATTTTCTTTTGCATGAACATGTGCGCTAACAAAAAGATTATCTTAAAGGATAGACATATTTAGACTATAAGCTCCTCCTCGTGTGTACTAACGAGTTTTGTTTGTTATGTATTTATATCTTACCACAATTTTTTGCCATTGTATACCTTTACTTTTGTACTTAGCACTATGGAATATTGCAGCGCTATTCAAATAAGTGATAACAATAAAACAAATATAAGTATTTGCTTCCAATAATAAACAGTAAAAGCCAAAGCTGAGCATTGAAGCATTAAAGGGACACAAGTCAAAATTAAATTTGATTTAGAAAGAGCATGCAGTAGAGATGTGCATTTGGCAGTTTTGTTTACTGCTGAATACGGAAGTAGGAGGATAATTTCGGTATTCAGCTATTTTCGGAGAAGAATATCCTTGTGTGCAAGAGTTTCGTGATAAGAATCGTACAAAATCTGTTATAACAAGTGAATGGTTGAACAGAATAAACAGAGAATGTTTAGTTGGCAGTCATCTTTTTAGAGCTCCTTATACTTTCAATGGATAGCACAGACCGGCTAAACATCTCTCATAGTACAAGTTGTGAGTTATGCCCATAACAGCGCTAAAAAATAGTTAGCAAGACTGGAGACTTGAAGTAAAGTGTTAGGCCTAGAATAAAAGTACATTCAAACATATGTAAAATAAAATATATATATATGTTTTCTATTGAAATAAATGTTTAAAATGTGTTAATATGATATGGTATAGGACATGGGAAGGACTCAAAGAATGTCAACCATTAACCCCTCTATTTCTGCACACTGGTCCACAGTTGGTAAGGTAATGTTGTGCAATCTTGCTCAAAATAACCAAAGCTTTCATCTGCTCTCTTCCATCAGAGACAGTGTCATGGACACTAAGTTTATTATACAAATGAGAAAAGAGACTCAGGTAGATTGAACTAGAGATCTCTCTGGTACATTTATGCATCATCCGTGTCATTTGTGTCTGTGGAGCAGAGACAGTAAATGGTCTGTTTGACTGAGTTCTAAAATGAGGAAGCCTGCACTAGAATATCATCCAGATAAGGAGACACTGAAATGCATAATTTGTGAACCACTGTCAATAAGGCCCCAAAACCTTGGTGAATAATCTGGGTGCTGTGGCAAGTCCAAAGGGCATAGTAACAAACTGGTTATGCTTGTCTAGAAATGCAAACATCAGGAATATCACATAATTTCTGTTACTCAGGATGTGCATTGTTCAAGCTTATGGTGGATATAAACTGTCCTTCCTATGGTGGAGAGAGAAAAGAATGCATAGCGTCCTTTTTTTCTAGGGACTCAGATTCAGAATTGGATGAAATGATCCCTCTAAAAATCATGATCCTGTTCATCCAAAGGAACTAGAGCAATCACACCAGGAATCTGTAATGTAGCATTCACTAACCTCCCAAAAAGTTGCAATCTGCCTCCCAAAAGAATCCTAAAAAGGAGAACATATTGACTTGAAAGTAGGAGTAGGTATTTTGACCTGCTTGGTCATAGACAACAAAGTTGGAGGATCATGCAACTTAAGTAGAGCAAGAGGAAGATCTTTTTATAGATCTAGAGTGCCGAAAGGAATCAAAATGTCCCACAGATCAGCTCTTGACTTATTTTTTTTATCCTGAGGCAAGAAAGCTCATTTACCCCCTATTAAGAGTGTATATGATAACATGCAGGCCAAGCCCCAAAAAGGATTTTGCTTTGAAAGGGCAGAAATAAAAGTTTGCTTTTAGCGACAGTGGCATAATGTATGTCTAGCTACAAGAGCGATAGCCGCACTTTTTGCATTAATGCAAACTAAATCACTGTTGTCACATAAACAAAGTTGTTAGCAATCTTAATCAGGTCCACTCGATCCTGAATCAAAGATCCTTCTCCCGATTCAACCTCAGAGAGGTCACTTTATCAGACATCGCTGCAACCACGCAAGCCACACTGGTAGCAAGGCAAGATAGATAGCCTGCAAGCTAAAAGGATCACCTATGGAAGCCTTTAAGCTTCTGGTCTACTGGGTCTTTGAAGGAGGTGCTAAACTCTAACGGGATAGAAGTCCACCTGACTAACGTAGAGATAGCTCCACCTTCCCTAGGGGCTGTATCCTAAATCTCCAGATTAGAGGCTGGAAAAAGAAACTTGGCAGATTGGTAGGTTGTTTAGGAAATGATCTTAGTATTAGCTTTACGAGGACTGTTCAGTTCATCCACCCTCAGTAATACATGTATTTGCCCAAACCTAAAATAAAGGGGAAAGTTCAAAATTGAAATGTGCACAAAGTATTTTTCCAATATACTTCCATTAGCAAAAATGCTTTTAGTAAAAGGCACGTGCACCAGTATTCAAACACCACCCCTTTTCAGAGAGGCAGCAGTAGCTTGTATGACACAATACACCCCACAAAATGTCGCACCAGTCAATTTCAGCAATAAAAAGGTTTATTATTCCAATGCCATGCCAAACAAAGTTACGACGTATTGGGGGTTACCCCTTATTAATGTTGCATAGTTTAAACACTGCTCAATTGCCTCCATAAATACACCTGTTGCCATCCAAAAGGAGGCTCACAAAATTAACCCTTCACCTTATCAGGTCTAAAATCATATTAACACCACAATCTTATCCTTAAACACAAACTTTAAAATAAAATATTCTTATGTTACCTAGAAATCACCGACTAGCAATATATTTTTACAACATTTTCCACTAAATAAAAATATTTGGAAACAAGATTTATATGTAGTATTAGTTCATATTTGCTTAGCACCAATCCATTTGTTTATGAGAAAAATTAGACAATTTTAAGCATTTCAATGATGATAAAAATGGACTTCTCTAACTAGCTGAAATTATTTTTAGAAGGCCACAGTTATAAATCAAACACAGGACATGCTGGAGTTGAGGTGCGGTAGTATAAACAAGTATTAGGTACAAAGCCACCTTATATTTTGCAAACCATGTATCCACTCCAACTGGAAATGCAAAAGTAAAACAAGATAAAGCTTTTTATGATTTTTATGTTATCAAGACTGAAGAATGAGTTAATGAAATTAAAAGTAAAGGGCATGAGGAGAAGGTAATGCTTTGCAAGAGCCAGAGGTATGATGGAGAATGGGATTGCTATACTTTATTTGTAGTGCACCAACATATTCTACAGCATTTAATGTAGCACAATGAACACCACAAAAAAAATAAAGGATTTAAAGACTCTGTTCTCACATTGAGGTAAAAACAGACGGCATATAAATTGTATAGACCATAACATTTGAAATAACTCAGTACCAGATATTGAGGGCAAAGAAAAGTAAATATATACTAATAGAATAGTTCTAACAATCTAACGTGTAAACACCTTGTAATTACAAAACATTTTAGACGTTTTGTAATTGTAATTTGGAGAAGCCAATCTGGGCTTTAGTCTGCTAACCACAGTCATAATGCTAGTATAAATAACATTGTTTCATATTTGTTATCAGTTAAAGTCAGTTAGGGACAGAGTTAGCTTTGAGAAGTTAGTAGGGTGCATTTTAAGTCCTGAGAATAATAAAATCCTCAATTTTCAGAACTAAATTACAAGAAAAGGGCAAAAAAATACTGAAAATATAATACAAAGTTGTTTCATTACACATAACTAAACATTTTATATGAAAATCTCAAACAGTTTACTGCCCCTTTAATCTTAAATAAAGATAAAGTAGTAGATATTGCTTCTGCTGCAATCAACTGACGAACATTTCTGGATAGGTATTGAATGGTGTAAAACAATAAATCTGAAGGCCTTTTCCGCCTTTAGAGTAACAGGTTTTAATCAAATAAACAAATCAACATTTTTGTGCTGCATGCATTTCCTTGTTTGTTTCTTCGTTAAAAAGGCCGCTCACTTTGCATTTCCAAATCAATGAATATAAGACAGTAAAATGACTGATCTTTTACAGTTGACCAAACTCAACAGAACATGTCTAGCAGCCATATATTAATATACAAATATGAATGTCTATTCCGATCAATCAGAAGATCAGCATAATGAGGCTCTCATACCTTTTGTTCTTAGGGCTTTCAACTTTGAGGCGAATGTCTTGATAGACTTCTGAATTTATTGTTCCCTGAATGATAGCAAGGAGTCCAGGCCCTGATGCAGAAAAGCGGCCCCAAACCTTGATGCTACCTCTACCATGTTTTATGTGCAGTGCCCTTTGTCCTAACATAGCATTGTGCATTTTTGAAAACATGTCTGCCTAATATTTCCTAAAAGTATAAACTTCACTAGATTATAGGATAGCCTTATGCTTATTCCATGCATTCTTGAAGTCCCCCACAGTGTTTTTATTTCCATTTCTTGTAGAAGTTTATTCCATGAATCAATTACTCAAACATTAAAGTCAGCCGATTCTGTAAAATTAAAAAAGAACAGTGGTTTTCTGGAGTTTTTTTGCCATTATCCTTGGGTTGTTTCTTACTTCTCTCAGGATTACCCATTGTTCTCTTGGAGTAATCTGTGCAGGAAGCCCACTTCTAGGAAGCGTAACATTTTCTCCATTTGTAGACAATTAGTCTTACAGTGGATTGATAAATATCCAGGTCTTTAGCAAAGGTTTTCTAACATTTTCCAGCTTTGTGCATCTCTATAATGTGTCTTCAAACATCCTGTGAAAGTTGTTGGTATCAAGGCATGGTTCACACTAACAAATCTTTCTAAAGAACAGATTTGTCAGTGACAAGTATTTGTGTGCCTTTCTTTAAAGGGCAGGGCACCTGTGCAAGCCACAATTCCAATCACATCTCTTTAATTGAAACACCTGACTCCAAATAGCTTTTGGAGAAGTTGTTAACCCAGATATTCACTTACTTTTGCCAGCCTGTATTGTGAATGATTATTAGATGGCTTAAATAAAAAATTAAAAGTACAGCTGTGTGTGTTTTATTAGTTTAACCAAATTGTGTTCATCCCTAATTGTGACTTAGATGAAAATCAAACAACATTGTATGACTAATCAAAGCCAAAAAATCCAGGTAATTCCAAAGGGTTCACAAACTTTTTCTTGCAACTGTAACTTATGTACATGAACATATAGCAAAATAACTGGCTGAAGGTACACAGGACCTTACACCTTTAACATGTTTTTGTTTTTCTTTTGGAGGTGGCATAGAAGATTTTAAACACATATTTCTTGAAAGAATGTATGTTCAGGGTGAAAATCAATAGATTGGGGAAAAAACTTAATTAGCAACCAAAGCATTTTTTTTTATTATATCCAAAA
This sequence comes from Bombina bombina, assembly GCF_027579735.1. Classification (NCBI taxonomy): domain Eukaryota; kingdom Metazoa; phylum Chordata; class Amphibia; order Anura; family Bombinatoridae; genus Bombina; species Bombina bombina. The sequence continues at coordinate 1,189,271,028 of NC_069501.1, read as the reverse complement.
TTAGAAGCATAAATAAAACATTTGAAAGAAAAAACCTTTATTACATGATTTTTCAGAAGTTGTCAAAATTATGTAAAATTACTACAGGTTTGGCGACCTTCAGAAAGGTAGACACTACTTTATCTGAAAGCAAGGATTCAGTAAACAAGCACTTTTTGTAAATATCCTATCAATACAGTTTTCCAGTGAAGTAGACCATGCTGTGAACAAAGCTTAGAAAAATACAGACTAGCTTAGTCAAATGATGATCCAGAAATATTGAGACTCAGGAAAAAAAAACCCAGAGGTTAATTAGAAAAGCTAAAGCTCACTCAGAAGAAAAGCTGTGAAAGTAGAAAAACTAATAGAGGCGTAGAAAGAAAAGAAGAAGAAAACAGTTGGCGGTAGAGTGGTAGAAGGAGATCACTATAATGCAACCTGTCTCAAATGATTACTTATGTTCTACTGTCTTCACAAAATGATTTTGAAGATAGAACAACTGCATTAAATGATGCCACTAAAAATTTAAATTGGTTTAGCACTAATCATTTTACTGAGGATAAGATTTTATTGGTATTATCAAAAAGTAAAAAGGTTTGTGGGGTCTATTTATATATGTGCGGACAGACATGATCCGCTATAGCGAATCATGTCCGCCGCACATCGATAAATGCCGACAGCATACGCTGTGCAATACTGCCCCCTGCATTTTCGCGGCCAATCAGCCGCTAGCAGGGGGTGTCAATCAGCCTCTGAGGAGGCGTATGAGTTTAGGAGTAGCGGTCTTAAGACCGCTGCTTCTTAACTCCTGTTTCTGGCGTGTCTGAAGGCTTGCGCGGAAACAAGGGGAACAGGGGCCATTCGGCCCTTGTTAAATAGACCCCTGTGTGTCCAAATATTAATACTAGGATTTTAAAAGGTCTTCAATCTGCACTAGCCGCCCATTAGCTGATCTTTTTAATTCATCATTATTGAGAAAAGTTGTGCTAGATGACTGGAAAATAGCTAATGTTGTAGATCTACATAACAGGGTAGTATGGAACATTCTGGTTACTATAGGACTATCAGTTTTACTTCTATAGTTGCAAAATAATTGAAACTATTTTAAAAGGAAATAATTATAAATTACATAAAGACAAACAATTTTGAAGACAAAAACAACAAAGCTTTTTTTTCGGGAGGATCATGTCAGACTGTGAGGAGGTTATGTGTGTGGAACTCAGAATGTAGGAACAGATACACTAAAAAGCAAAAGTCTCTTAAAAGCTTTACTGAAAGATTAGAAATAGAACAGTTGGTAGTTCAAACTGAAGAACACAAAAATAGCAAGTTTGACCATAGGCCCTATGCAGAACACTAAGTCCAAATACAAAGTTCAGAATACTTAAATAGGTTTCAGTAAAAAAGTCCAGTGGACACTGATGCTTGAATTGTGCAGTAGAAGGTTAGACTATCACGGGATACCAGGTAGGTACAGCAGACACAGCTGGTTTGAGTAAAGCTGTCACTGGTATAGCAGACACAGGATACCCATGGGGCACTGTTGGTGAGACTGTAATAGGATACCAAGATAGTAAAGGGACACTAATCACTAAATACATTTCATGCCCCTTGTTTAGAGATCGCATTAGAAAGCACATTTGCAATAATGGTTTTGAGGGGCATTTATTATCAAAACATTTCAGAGAAGTACATAACAAAAGCCCTAGAGGTTTGAAATATTGGGGGTTAAGAAAATTACCAAAAACTATAGGGGTGGGAATACAAAGATATAGAGAGAAATTTCCTTTATAGTGAAACAGAGTTGATATTTGCATTTAAAAGTCTACAACACAATGGCCTTAATGCTGAATTGGACTTGAAAAGTCAAAATGCCATAAATGTTATATTTGCTACATAAATGTGCCTTAGGTGTGTTCCTATATTTCATCTCTGCTAGATATTTATTTTCCAAGAAACTCAATGTTTTACAGCTTTAGAGTCTTTGGCAAATATGGAAAATGCCAATATAAAATGTGTGTACTAAAATAAATATGAGTTTAACATGAAGTTTAGACATCAGAAAGTATGAAGTTTGTTTAAAATCAGGGAATATATAGTGATTCTATGTAAATAATAATATTGGTATCTAAAAAACATAATTTATTTAAGAACTTAACTGATAAATTCATTTCTTTCATAGTGGCAAGCGTCCATGAGCTAGTGACGTATGGGATATACAATCCTACCAGGAGGGGGAAAAGTTTCCCAAACCTCAAAATGCCTATAAATACACCTCCCACCTCACTCATACCTCAGTTTAACGTATAGCCAAGTAGTGAGGTGTAAAATAAAGGAGTAAAAACCATACAAAAAGAGGAACTGAAAAAAACAGAATTTATGTTTACCTGATAAATTACTTTCTCCAACGGTGTGTCCGGTCCACGGCGTCATCCTTACTTGTGGGATATTCTCTTCCCCAACAGGAAATGGCAAAGAGCCCAGCAAAGCTGGTCACATGATCCCTCCTAGGCTCCGCCTACCCCAGTCATTCGACCGACGTTAAGGAGGAATATTTGCATAGGAGAAACCATATGATACCGTGGTGACTGTAGTTAAAGAAAATAAATTATCAGACCTGATTAAAAAACCAGGGCGGGCCGTGGACCGGACACACCGTTGGAGAAAGTAATTTATCAGGTAAACATAAATTCTGTTTTCTCCAACATAGGTGTGTCCGGTCCACGGCGTCATCCTTACTTGTGGGAACCAATACCAAAGCTTTAGGACACGGATGATGGGAGGGAGCAAATCAGGTCACCTAGATGGAAGGCACCACGGCTTGCAAAACCTTTCTCCCAAAAATAGCCTCAGAAGAAGCAAAAGTATCAAACTTGTAAAATTTGGTAAAAGTGTGCAGTGAAGACCAAGTCGCTGCCCTACATATCTGATCAACAGAAGCCTCGTTCTTGAAGGCCCATGTGGAAGCCACAGCCCTAGTGGAATGAGCTGTGATTCTTTCGGGAGGCTGCCGTCCGGCAGTCTCGTAAGCCAATCTGATGATGCTTTTAATCCAAAAAGAGAGAGAGGTAGAAGTTGCTTTTTGACCTCTCCTTTTACCGGAATAAACAACAAACAAGGAAGATGTTTGTCTAAAATCCTTTGTAGCGTCTAAATAGAATTTTAGAGCGCGAACAACATCCAAATTGTGCAACAAACGTTCCTTCTTTGAAACTGGTTTCGGGCACAGAGAAGGTACGATAATCTCCTGGTTAATGTTTTTGTTAGAAACAACTTTTGGAAGAAAACCAGGTTTAGTACGTAAAACCACCTTATCTGCATGGAACACCAGATAAGGAGGAGAACACTGCAGAGCAGATAATTCTGAAACTCTTCTAGCAGAAGAAATTGCAACCAAAAACAAAACTTTCCAAGATAATAACTTAATATCAACGGAATGTAAGGGTTCAAACGGAACCCCCTGAAGAACTGAAAGAACTAAGTTGAGACTCCAAGGAGGAGTCAAAGGTTTGTAAACAGGCTTGATTCTAACCAGAGCCTGAACAAAGGCTTGAACATCTGGCACAGCTGCCAGCTTTTTGTGAAGTAACACAGACAAAGCAGAAATCTGTCCCTTCAGGGAACTTGCAGATAATCCTTTTTCCAATCCTTCTTGAAGGAAGGATAGAATCTTAGGAATCTTAACCTTGTCCCAAGGGAATCCTTTAGATTCACACCAACAGATATATTTTTTCCAAATTTTGTGGTAAATCTTTCTAGTTACAGGCTTTCTGGCCTGAACAAGAGTATCAATAACAGAATCTGAGAACCCTCGCTTCGATAAGATCAAGCGTTCAATCTCCAAGCAGTCAGCTGGAGTGAGACCAGATTCGGATGTTCGAACGGACCTTGAACAAGAAGGTCTCGTCTCAAAGGTAGCTTCCATGGTGGAGCCGATGACATATTCACCAGATCTGCATACCAAGTCCTGCGTGGCCACGCAGGAGCTATCAAGATCACCGACGCCCTCTCCTGATTGATCCTGGCTACCAGCCTGGGGATGAGAGGAAACGGCGGGAATACATAAGCTAGTTTGAAGGTCCAAGGTGCTACTAGTGCATCCACTAGAGCCGCCTTGGGATCCCTGGATCTGGACCCGTAGCAAGGAACTTTGAAGTTCTGACGAGAGGCCATCAGATCCATGTCTGGAATGCCCCACAGTTGAGTGATTTGGACAAAGATTTCCGGATGGAGTTCCCACTCCCCCGGATGCAATGTCTGACGACTCAGAAAATACGCTTCCCAATTTTCCACTCCTGGGATGTGGATTGCAGACAGGTGGCAGGAGTGAGACTCCGCCCATTGAATGATTTTGGTCACTTCTTCCATCGCCAGGGAACTCCTTGTTCCCCCCTGATGGTTGATGTACGCAACAGTTGTCATGTTGTCTGATTGAAACCGTATGAACTTGGCCCTCGCTAGCTGAGGCCAAGCCTTGAGAGCATTGAATATCGCTCTCAGTTCCAGAATATTTATCGGTAGAAGAGATTCTTCCCGAGACCAAAGACCCTGAGCTTTCAGGGATCCCCAGACCGCGCCCCAGCCCATCAGACTGGCGTCGGTCGTGACAATGACCCACTCTGGTCTGCGGAAGGTCATCCCTTGTGACAGGTTGTCCAGGGACAGCCACCAACGGAGTGAGTCTCTGGTCCTCGGATTTACTTGTATCCTCGGAGACAAGTCTGTATAGTCCCCATTCCACTGACTGAGCATGCACAGTTGTAATGGTCTTAGATGAATGCGCGCAAAAGGAACTATGTCCATTGCCGCTACCATCAAACCTATCACTTCCATGCACTGCGCTATGGAAGGAAGAGGAACGGAATGAAGTATCCGACAAGAGTCTAGAAGTCTTGTTTTTCTGGCCTCTGTCAGAAAAATCCTCATTTCTAAGGAGTCTATTATTGTTCCCAAGAAGGGAACCCTTGTCGACGGAGATAGAGAACTCTTTTCCACGTTCACTTTCCATCCGTGAGATCTGAGAAAGGCCAGGACGATGTCCGTGTGAGCCTTTGCTTGAGGAAGGGACGACGCTTGAATCAGAAAGTAAGGTACTACAGCAATGCCCCTTGGTCTTAGCACAGCTAGAAGGGACCCTAGTACCTTTGTGAAAATCCTTGGAGCAGTGGCTAATCCGAAAGGAAGCGCCACGAACTGGTATTGCTTGTCCAGGAATGCGAACCTTAGGAACCGATGATGTTCCTTGTGGATAGGAATATGTAGATACGCATCCTTTAAATCCACCGTGGTCATGAATTGACCTTCCTGGATGGAAGGAAGAATTGTTCGAATGGTTTCCATCTTGAACGATGGAACCTTGAGAAACTTGTTTAAGATCTTGAGATCTAAGATTGGTCTGAACGTTCCCTCTTTTTTGGGAACTATGAACAGATTGGAGTAGAACCCCATCCCTTGTTCTCCTAATGGAACAGGATGAATCACTCCCATTGTTAACAGGTCTTCTACACAATGTAAGAATGCCTGTCTTTTTATGTGGTCTGAAGACAACTGAGACCTGTGGAACCTCCCCCTTGGGGGAAGCCCCTTGAATTCCAGAAGATAACCTTGGGAGACTATTTCTAGTGTCCAAGGATCCAGAACATCTCTTGCCCAAGCCTGAGCGAAGAGAGAGAGTCTGCCCCCCACCAGATCCGGTCCCGGATCGGGGGCCAACATTTCATGCTGTCTTGGTAGCAGTGGCAGGTTTCTTGGCCTGCTTTCCCTTGTTCCAGCCTTGCATTGGTCTCCAAGCTTGCTTGGCTTGAGAAGTATTACCCTCCTGCTTAGAGGACGTAGCACTTTGGGCTGGTCCGTTTCTACGAAAGGGACGAAAATTAGGTTTATTTTTGGCCTTGAAAGGCCGATCCTGAGGAAGGGCATGGCCCTTACCCCCAGTGATATCAGAGATAATCTCTTTCAAGTCAGGGCCAAACAGTGTTTTCCCCTTGAAAGGAATGTGAAGTAGCTTGTTCTTGGAAGACGCATCAGCTGACCAAGATTTCAACCAAAGCGCTCTGCGCGCCACAATAGCAAACCCAGAATTCTTAGCCGCTAACCTAGCCAATTGCAAAGTGGCGTCTAGGGTGAAAGAATTAGCCAATTTGAGAGCATTGATTCTGTCCATAATCTCCTCATAAGGAGGAGAATCACTATCGACCGCCTTTACCAGCTCATCGAACCAGAAACATGCGGCTGTAGCGACAGGGACAATGCATGAAATTGGTTGTAGAAGGTAACCCTGCTGAACAAACATCTTTTTAAGTAAACCTTCTAATTTTTTATCCATAGGATCTTTGAAAGCACAACTATCTTCTATGGGTATAGTGGTGCGTTTGTTTAAAGTGGAAACCGCTCCCTCGACCTTGGGGACTGTCTGCCATAAGTCCTTTCTGGGGTCGACCATAGGAAACAATTTTTTAAATATGGGGGGAGGGACGAAAGGAATACCGGGCCTTTCCCATTCTTTATTTACAATGTCCGCCACCCGCTTGGGTATAGGAAAAGCTTCTGGGAGCCCCGGGACCTCTAGGAACTTGTCCATTTTACATAGCTTCTCTGGGATGACCAAATTGTCACAATCATCCAGAGTGGATAATACCTCCTTAAGCAGAGCGCGGAGATGTTCCAACTTAAATTTAAACGTAATCACATCAGGTTCAGCTTGTTGAGAAATGTTCCCTGAATCTGTAATTTCTCCCTCAGACAAAACCTCCCTGGCCCCATCAGACTGGTTTAGGGGCCCTTCAGAACCATTATTATCAGCGTCGTCATGCTCTTCAGTATCTAAAACAGAGCAGTCGCGCTTACGCTGATAAGTGTGCATTTTGGCTAAAATGTTTTTGACAGAATTATCCATTACAGCCGTTAATTGTTGCATAGTAAGGAGTATTGGCGCGCTAGATGTACTAGGGGCCTCCTGAGTGGGCAAGACTCGTGTAGACGAAGGAGGGAATGATGCAGTACCATGCTTACTCCCCTCACTTGAGGAATCATCTTGGGCATCATTGTCATTGTCACATAAATCACATTTATTTAAATGAGAAGGAACTCTGGCTTCCCCACATTCAGAACACAGTCTATCTGGTAGTTCAGACATGTTAAACAGGCATAAACTTGATAACAAAGTACAAAAAACGTTTTAAAATAAAACCGTTACTGTCACTTTAAATTTTAAACTGAACACACTTTATTACTGCAATTGCGAAAAAATATGAAGGAATTGTTCAAAATTCACCAAAATTTCACCACAGTGTCTTAAAGCCTTAAAAGTATTGCACACCAAATTTGGAAGCTTTAACCCTTAAAATAACGGAACCGGAGCCGTTTTTAACTTTAACCCCTTTACAGTCCCTGGTATCTGCTTTGCTGAGACCCAACCAAGCCCAAAGGGGAATACGATACCAAATGACGCCTTCAGAAAGTCTTTTCTATGTATCAGAGCTCCTCAGACATGCGACTGCATGTCATGCCTCTCAAAAACAAGTGCGCAACACCGGCGCGAAAATGAGGCTCTGCCTATGATTTGGGAAAGCCCCTAAAGAATAAGGTGTCTAAAAAAGTGCCTGCCGATATAATCTTATCAAAATACCCAGATTAAATGATTCCTCAAGGCTAAATATGTGTTAATAATGAATCGATTTAGCCCAGAAAAAGTCTACAGTCTTAATAAGCCCTTGTGAAGCCCTTATTTACTATCTTAATAAACATGGCTTACCGGATCCCATAGGGAAAATGACAGCTTCCAGCATTACATCGTCTTGTTAGAATGTGTCATACCTCAAGCAGCAAGAGACTGCACACTGTTCCCCCAACTGAAGTTAATTCCTCTCAACAGTCCTGTGTGGAACAGCCATGGATTTTAGTAACGGTTGCTAAAATCATTTTCCTCATACAAACAGAAATCTTCATCTCTTTTCTGTTTCTGAGTAAATAGTACATACCAGCACTATTTTAAAATAACAAACTCTTGATTGAATAATAAAAACTACAGTTAAACACTAAAAAACTCTAAGCCATCTCCGTGGAGATGTTGCCTGTACAACGGCAAAGAGAATGACTGGGGTAGGCGGAGCCTAGGAGGGATCATGTGACCAGCTTTGCTGGGCTCTTTGCCATTTCCTGTTGGGGAAGAGAATATCCCACAAGTAAGGATGACGCCGTGGACCGGACACACCTATGTTGGAGAAATTATGTGCTTTATACAAAAAAATCATAACCACAAAAAATAAGGTGGGTCTCATGGACTCTTGCCACTATGAAAAAAATGAATTTATCAGGTAAGGTCTTACATAAATTATGTTTTCTTTCATGTAAGTGGCAAGAGTCCATGAGCTAGTGACTTATGGGATATAATACCCAAGATGTGGAAGTCCATGAGTCACCAGAGAGGGAGGGATACAATAAAAACAGCTATATCCGCTGAGAAATTAAATCCAAAAAAAGTTAAGTTTCCTTAAAAATTTCAAAAAAACTCAAATCAAAGGTTATAGAATCAAACTTAGACAGCTGCCGAAGAACCTTTCTACCAAAGGCTGCTTCCGAAGAAGCAAACATATCAAAATGGTAAAATTTTGTAAATGTATGCAAAGAAGACCAAGTTGCTGCTTTGCAAATTTGATTAACTGAAGCTTCATTCTTGAAAGCCCAATAAGTGGCAACTGATCTAGTAGAATGAGCTGTTATTCGCTGAGGCGGAGATTGCCCTCGTCCAAATAAGCTTTGTGACTCAAAAGTTTCAACCAAGATGCCAGAGAAATGGCAGAGGCTTTCTGACCTTTCCTGGAACCAGAAAAAATAACAAATAGACTAGAAGTCTTTCTGAAATCTTTAGTAGCCTCAACATAATATTTTAAAGCTCTTACAACATCCAAAGAATGTAAAGACCGTTCAAGGGTATTCTTAGGATTAAGACACAAGGATGGAACAACAATTTTCCTTGATGAAAAATCAGATAGATCACAAGAGAGAGCAGACAATTTATAAACTCTTCTAGCAGAAGAGATAGCTAAAAGAAATAACACTTTCCAAGAAAGTAATTTAATATCCAGAGAATGTATAGGCTTAAAAGGAGGAGCCTGTAAAATCTTCAATACCCAATTGAGACTCCAAGGAGGAGGAATAGAGTTAATAACAGGTTTGATACGAATCAAAGCCTGAAAAAAACAGTGAATATCAGGAAGCTTAGCAATCTTTCTATGAAATAAGAAAGAAAGAGCAGAGATGTGTCCTTTCAAAGTATTTGCAGACAGCCTTTTATCCAAACCATCCTGAAGAAACTGTAAAATCCTAGGAATTCTGAAAGAATGCCAAGAATAATCATGAGTGAAACACCATGAAATATAGGTTTTCCAAACCCGATGATAAATCTTCCTTGAAACAGACTTAAGAGCCTGTATCATAGTGCTAATTACTGAGTCAGAGAAACCTCTATGACTAAGCACTAAGCGTTCAATTTCCATGCCTTCAAATTTAGAGATTTGAGATCCCTGCGACCGATTTACAGAGAGCCCTAGAATAGATTTCCCATAGGTGAAAACATGGTATCATCAAGCAATACTCCCTTCACATCCCTCAGACAAACACTGTACTTTGAGAGGAATTGGGCTTCAAAATGCTTAGAAGCGCCTACCAAAGAAGAAATCAAGCATATTTTGCTTCACCACCTCCAAAGGAGGCAACATTTGTAAAACTGAGGTATAAGTGTGGTGGGAGGTTTATTTATATGCATTTTGAGGTTTGGGAAACTTTGCCCCCTCCTGGTAGGAATGTATATCCCATATGTCACTAGCTCATGGACTCTTGCCACTTATATAAAAGAAACAAAAAAGTTCAATAGAAAGACACCAAGTACACTGAGTTGCTGAAGGAATATATCAACATGGTGCAGTCATAAAGATATAAGTGAATTAATTGAAGAAAGAACACAAAGGGTTAATGGAAGAACCCTATAAAAGGAAGAACTACAACCAAATTATCTTGACAAAGGCAACAGCCGAAACGTGTAGATGATACTTGGGTCCGCTGACACTATTGTAACAGAGTGCTCTGTGTTCTAAGGAACAAAGAAACTCACCTGCTATTGGTGTGGTGAAGAAGGATGACGTGTTCTTGTGACATCACCAAAGATGGAAACGGAGAGGAGCCGCAACAAGGACGCTAATCAAGCGTTCCTGACAGGCAGGTCTACTCCAGCTTACACCGCTGAGATACATGTCTCATTGAGGGGATATAAGTGTTTTTTGTTTGTGTACTGAAACAAAAGGAGGATTCAGAACCCTAAGGCGGCCTGAAAATTGAGTATTATATCTAGTGTACTAAGTGCACAATAAAATCTATAAAATGACAGACTGTATTAAGTAAGTCCAGGGGAGTCCTTTGAATGCGAATCAACCACAGTGTTCGAAATTAGCACTCCATCTGACTAAGGAGCTTTATGACTGCACCAAGTATAAACTCTGTTTCGCTTACCTAGTACAACTAGGAGAGTGTGTGAGAATATATGGAATTTGAATTGTTCTTTAAAGGTTTTTATGTGATTTTTATATGTTCAGTGTTGAGGTATTTTACCCACCAATGGATTTGCTGCAATTATATTCTATTAATTCCTTGATGTTTATTCAGTAAAATTCTTTGATACAAATTGGTGTTATTTATAAGTCTTTTGATACTTTTCAGCACTTGAAATGTTTCTTTTATTTTTATAATTTTAATAGTGTGAGGGTGTCTAGCTGTTTTTGGCACATTTGTATTTGTAATTGTATTGTATTTGCAATACCCAGGGGGCACTGTTGGTAAGACTGTCATGGGATAGCATGATAGTAAAGGGACACTAATCACTAAATACATTCCATGCACCTCCAACTAATCATGGGTGCTGCCATTATGGAACCCAAGTTACACTGCAGATATCTCAAAAAGAGACTGCACATGTGCAAACAGGTCAGCTGTGGAATGAATGGAAAGATATATTTCAACATAGTGGCAACCATGATTAGAGGGAGGCAGTTATAACCTCAATACTATGCTTTTAAAATGTATTTTGTTTTTAATGTGCCTTTAAGAAAGTAGTTTAATCGCCAGAGAAGCTAATAATATAGTACCCTACAACAAGAACTAAATTCAAGAAGCAAGTTCTCTACGGCTAGAAAATAACAAAGAAACATCATCTATTGCTCTCTACTAGCCTACAAAAATACTAGCAGAAACAACACAATTGTATAAAAGACAAAAACTAGTCTGAACCTCCAAGTTAAAACCACTGCGTAAAACAACAACAGGTAAAGGGTACTTCTGATGAAATACTTGCTGGCTGCCCTTGAGCAACCATATGTATTTCTCCTTGTTACCAGAAAAACATGCATATGGAGAAACCAATCCCTCTGACAGCTCAGTAAATTAGCTGTCAGAAATCAGCCTAAAATTTGACGTATGCCCACCTAAGAATATCTATAGCTTCTTTTATTTCATGCCAACTATAAACCCTCTACTGGCATAAATTTGCTATTACAGTCATGCTTACCAAACACTAATATAAACATGATATTAATACAGAGGAGGGGGTGGAGCTAGCTCTGGATCTGACGGTCGCACATCACGGCAGCTCCGACTATATTATACAGAAAACAAGCATTATGGCTGTTCATACTCTTGAATTTTATCAATACTAATAACCTTAAGGTTCTGGAGATCTAAATAGCCAATCTACAAGAGCAGAATTCCTTCCGGACATCCGCGCTCTACTTCCCTGACACCAAGCTTACCACTCAGCCTCTCTAAGAGTGGCCATCTTTCGACCCATATGGCAACCAGGATGCAAATTGATATTGACAGACTGAAACAACACCCTAGGAAAAACGGCTTGAGTACAGAGTTCACAGAGAACTACTACTGCAAAACATAACTACGTAGTAGATTGTAGCTGTTGTGGCCAGCGTAGAGAGCTGAGATTTATGAAGTGGTAGTCCTTACGTATAAAGCCAGGATATAACGGCTGGATATCATGGAGGCAGTCGAATCATGAGAACAAGTCATTCTGAAACTAACTACGCAACATTTTCTTAAGCTGGAAAATGAACTCAGGTTAGTTCTCCATTTACCTATGATATCTCTTGCAATCACTTCTGAGTTGGAGACAGAATGATCCCTGATGTTGGACCCTGAGCATTACCATGCAGTTGAGTGGCTAGAGACGGATGGCTGCAAAGCTCGACCAGTGCATACCTCTTCCCTAGCCGCATCGCAATACCACCCTCTTGAGCAACTAAGTGAACCAAAAGAACCGCGGTCATACTTAGTGGAGTTGGACAATATCCTACCTCTCTCACCTTCAATCTCCTTCAGATATAGCAGGATAGTTCAACACAGGAAATTTGGAGACTGGAGCGGCGGTCCTAGGTCACTGAAAGCTATGAAGAGTCTCTATGTAGCTTTTGGTCAAGAAACTATTGCTCCAACAGCCCACTATTTCCAATATGATCTCCGGAACAACACTGCTAACCTTGACACCACAATACACATATTACAGCTGAGAGGCATTATCTCTAAATGCAGCAGATCAGGGATCGGTTGAGATCTTACCTGGAATACCATCTCACATGTCAGACATAAATCTTTTGCATTTTTTGATAATACCCTTTACTGTTTAGTGCTAGATATGATGACAGATTTGCACCTGAACCCAAATCTAACACATATCTTTATTTCTAAAAGATAATTCACTTAATGTCTTCTGGGGATCCTGCTTTAGCCTATGTGACTTAACCTAACTCAAGTGATACATCGTAACTGGCTTCCAAAAGTTTTAGTTTTATATATTTTTTATACCTCCTATGTTCAATCTACTAATTGTTTAATGTTGAACTATAATGTGTTATATTCTATGATTGGTTAATCAATGTCCTTAAAGGGCCACTGTAAGTAAATATTTTCTATGCCTGTTACTAACTAACTACCCCAAATACGCTTTTTATCAATAGCATTTCATTAACATATCTCTACTGTATATCAGAAATCTTGTCTGCAAATTTAATTGTTTTCTAAACCCACTCCGTGGGTATCCTTTGCTCTGTACCAATCCGTTTACAATACCTAGGTTTCAAAATGGCGCTTTAAACACAAAGTTATTGGTTTAAGTATTTTGAACATGCAGTGCTGAAAAGAGTGGGCAGGATAACGTGACATCATCGGCGAATAAAAGATATAACTTATAGAACGTTATGAAACTTCGTTTTGGAGAAAATATAGGTCAGTAGGTTTTAATTAATGTTTATTAACTTTAATATGTTATTTGTTTAGCTTAAAAATTATAACAGAAAGTAATCCTTTAAGACTCCTTTATTATCACAGCAATGCTGAACAAATATTACGTTGTTGACAGATATTTCTGAGCATCTCCCTGCTTACATGTCTAGACACTTATTCTTAGCTTATATGTAATTATGTATCCCATTATTCTATTGGCACTTGCCGTTCAAAATATTATACAGAGAGAAGAGTTAGATTTAAGAGGAGATGTCCTAACACTTCACACTGTTGCCTAATTTTCTATATCTATACACTAGTTGAAGGGTGTGCCTTACTGCAGTAGAGGTCCCTAGATGTGATTTTTTTCCAGCTTTGACTGAGACACATAACATTTTCTACACTCTCACCTGGTTAAGAATGTATATGTTGGGTGTTTTCTAAACTAAAGTGGGCTGAGTAACTCAGTTGTAACTCACAGCTATCTAGTATTGGCACCACAATGGTGGCATTTTCTTCACTAACGTATTTTTTCATAAAACCAACCATTTGCTAACATTTTAACTATGATGCTATGGATTTTTAAAATGTACATATCCTTCCAGTAACTGCTGCCTTTAGCTCAGCTATAAGACATTTTTTATATAACTGTTATTTTATTATTTTTTATTTCTATTATTTTGTTAGGCCTAGGAGTGACCTTATTTAAAAGTTTTCTTGCCACACAGAAGGTTATTTTGGTTTACTTGCTGGCATATGGGATAGATAACTTTTTATATATATATACAGTATCCCACAAAAGTGAGTACACCCCTCACATTTTTGTAAATATTTTATTATATCTTTTCATGTGACAACACTGAATAAATGACACTTTGCTACAATGTAAAGTAGAGAGTGTACAGCCTGCATAACAGTGTAAATTTGCTGTCCCCTCAAAATAACTCTAGTCTCTCTCCCCGGTGTGAATGAGGAGCAGGTGTGTTATATTTGGTGTTATCGCTCTCACACTCTCACATACTAGTCACTGGAAGTTCAACATGGTACCTCATGGCAAATAACTCTCTGAGGATCTGAAAAAAAGAATTGTTGCTCTACATAAAGATGGCCTAGGCTATAAGAAGATTGCCAAGACCCTGAAACTGAGTGGGCATGGTGGGCAAGACTATACAGTGGTTTCACAAAACAGGTTCCACTCAGAACAGGCCTTGCCATGGTCGACCAAAGAAGTTGAGTGCATGTGCTCAACGTCATATATCTAGAGGTTGTCTTAGGGAAATAGACGTATGAGTGCTGCCAGCATTGCTGCAAAGTTTGAAGGGGTGGGGGGTCAGCCTGTCAGTGCTCAGATCACACGCAGCACACTGCATGAAAATAGTCTGCATGGCTGTTGTCCCAGAAGGAAGCCTCTGCTAAAGATGATGCACAAGAAAGCCTGCAAACAGTTTGCTGAAGACAAGCAGACTAAGGACATGGATTACTGAAACCATGTCCTGTGGTCCGATGAGACCAAGATAAACTTATTTGGTTCAGATGGTGTCAAGCATGTGTGGTGGCAACCAGGTGAGGAGTACAAAGACAAGTGTGTCTTGCCTATAGTCAAGCATGGTGGTGGGAGTGTCATCATCTGGGCCTGCATGAGTGCTACCGGCACTGGGGAGTTACAGTTCATTGACGAACCATGAATTCCAACATGTACTGTGACATACTAAAGCAGAGCATGATTGCCTCCCTTCAGAGACTGGACCGCAGTGCAGTATTCCAACATGATAACGACCCCAAACACACCTCCAAGACGACTACTGCCTTGCTAAAGAAGCTGAAGGTAAAGGTGATGGACTGAATTACAATAAATATACCGAATATCACAAAGAAAAAAATGTGAAATAAATGTGATAACAAAAATCATAAAAAGAAAACCAAATAAAGTTCTGAATCAAGGATATGTCTGTGTCCTCTGGATGAGTTTTTCAGCTTGTTAGCATTCCTCAGTGAGATCCCATAAAAAAGGAAACAGAAAATTGCAACATAGTGTGAATCTGTAACGGCACTTTGAGGAAGTAGTTGTTTTGTAACAAATGACTACTCACATTTGTTGGAGCTTTCGACTAAGCTCAAGGATATGCGCACTCCCACTTTATACTGATGGGAAAACAGTACACTAGGCAAAACTTGGATACAAATTTATTTTAAAATATATAAAAGCGTCACATAAGCCTTGATAACACCACAATGTAAGGGTACAAAAGCAGATATGCTGTAACAAATGCTTCAAATCGCCAAACTTGCAAAGAGGTAAATGGATCAGCAGGAGTGTGACCGCCGAAACCAAAACCTCTTTAGTAGCAAGACAATAGCGCTAAGCCCCCAGGTGTCCTGGCTAGTGTAGAGACGCGATAAAACTCAATATAGAACAGTTCAGACTAGCCAATAGAATGCAAGCTCAATCTGATTGGCTTAATTCCGATTGGCTGATAGAATCCTATCAGCCAATCGGAATTCGAGGGACGCCATCTTGGATGACGTCACTGTGGTGTCATAAAACCAGAGAATTTATCCCTAGAGTGTTCAAGTAGTAAAATATAGACTAGGCCTCTTGTCTAAGAAGGACACTCCCATGTAGCCTTTTGATTGGTGTATGGTAGGACACACCTTAAGTGAATTAAGTATACAATGGGAGCCAACAGTTAGTATACACACTTTTTTATCTTCCTCACCTCCTGGAAGCAACAGAGAGAGAGAGCATTGGAGGACTGAACTGGCTGAGTATATTAGCATTCGACAACCCCTTTGGTTTTATATTCTGGTACTAATTACCACCACAGTCACTTAAAGGAACCTTCATTTGTCAGTATGTGGGTGGTGGGTTGTAATGTTGGGGGGTGGTATTGTGTTTTTTTTTACAGGCAAAAGAGCTGATTACTTTGGGGCATGCCCCGCAAAACGCCCTTTTAAGGGCTGGTAATAGAGCTGTTAACTTTTGTAATTTAGATTAGGGTAGGGAATTTTTTTTTTTGTTATTTTATTAGGGGGCTTAGAGTAGGTGTAAGCTTAAAATTATGTAATCTTTTTTTATTTTTTGTAATTTAGTGGGGTTTTTTTTTGTAATTTAGTTTAGTTTATTTAATTGTAGGTAATTGTAGGTAATTTATTTAATTTATTTAATTATAGTGTAGTGTTAGGTTTAATTGTAACTTAGGTTAGGATTTATTTTACAGGTAATTTTGTAATTATTTTAACTAGGTAGCTATTAAATAGTAAATAACAATTTACTAGCTATTGTACCTAGTTAAAATAAATACAAAGTTGCCTGTAAAATAAATATAAATCCTAAAATAGCTATAATATAATTATTCGTTATATTGTAGCTATATTAGGGTTTATTTTACAGGTAAGTATTTAGTTTTAAATAGGAAGACTTTAGTTAATAAAATTTAATTTATTTCGTTAGATTAAAATTATATTCAATTTAGGGGGGTGTTAGGGTTAGACTTAGCTTTAGGGGTTACTACATTTATTAGAGTAGCGGCGAGGTCCGGTCGACAGATTAAGGGTTAATACTTGAAGTTAGGTGGCAGCGATCTTAGGGAGGGCATATTAGGGGTTAATACTATTTATTATAGGGTTTGCGAGGCGGGAGTGTGGTGGTTTAGAGGTTAATAACTTTATTAGAGTAGCGGTGAGGTCCGGTCGGCAGATTAGGGGTTAATAAGTGTAGGTAAGGTAGCGGCGACATTGGGGGGGCAGATTAGGGGTTAATAAATATAACATAGGTGTCGGCGATGTTAGGGGCAGCAGATTAGGGGTACATAGGTATAATGTAGGTTGCGGCGGTGTCCGGAGCGGCAGATTAGGGGTTAATTGTGTAATGCAGGTGTCAGAGATAGCGGGGGCGGCAGATTAGGGGTTAATAAGTGTAAGGTTAGGGGTGTTTAGACTCGGGGTTCATATTAGGGTGTTAGGTGCAGACTTAGAAACTGTTTCCCCATAGGAAACAATGGGGCTGCGTTAGGAGCTTAACGCTGCTTTTTTGAAGGTGTTTCCTATGGGGGAATCGCGCACGAGCACGTTTTTCCAGCTAGCCGCTACCGTAAGCAACGCTGGTATTGAGGGTTGAAGGGGCGGTAAATATGCCTTTACGCTCCCTTTTTTCGGAGCCTAACGCAGCTCTTCAGAGAACTCTAAATACCAGCGTTGTTTAGAAGCAGCGCTAGAAAAAAAGACGAGTAGCTAACGCACCCCTTCGGCCGCAAAACTCTAAATCTAGGCGATTATTTTTTTTTTTGAAAAGGAGATAGAGAGGGCGCTGTTACGGTACCAACAGTGTACCAAGGGTTAATACCAGGGAACAATGTCCTGCATAGGGAATCAGCAATTCACAACCCAGCCAGTTTTCAGGTTTAAAACAGAATGACATTTATTAAAGGCTAGATGCCTAGTATTTATACAGGTTTTGACCCCAGATGGGGGGGGTTGAAAGACTCTTGTACATTAGATAAAAGGGGAAGACGCCCTTTTACATGATACAATAGAATTACATTACTTAAATACTTTAAACACAAGACACTCTGGGCTCTTCTTATCACTTAGGCGTTTTCTCTCTGAGGGTGATCAAACAATGGAATGCTTATCACTAACTTTAATGACAGTACACAATAGCTAAGGCCAGCAAACCTGTCTTTAGAAATTAGCTTCTTAAAGTCTTAAAGCTGAACACAGTTAACTCCTTCAGTCCTGACAGAAGGGTCTGTCACATAGCTCCCCCCTTGTGGAACACTCCGGCAGACCCGGCTTGACCCTTTGGCGGGTCAACCTGGGGATGACCGGACTAGGAGGTGGTAGGCATGTCAGTTTGCCAGGACAGTCCATCTGTATTCCCGTTATGAGAGAGAATTCCTGTCCATACAAACAAGGGTTCAACTTCCTCAGTGCCCAGACTAGGGCTAAACAGTCCTTCAAAATCCCATCAGCTTCTTTACGAGTTTAACTGTACCTGCTCTTTATAGGTATCCACAATCCCTTCATACTGACATAGGGTGCCCTTAAGTTGCTGCACCTCACTATGAGCCAGCGTCAGCTTCTCCTCCAGTGTCGCTAAGTTTGTCTTTAAGGTTTCATGTCCCACTCTCAAGCTGGTGTTTTCTGCAGTCTGTCGGTGCAGCTTGTCTAGCAGAGATTCCCGTTCTAAACGTGCTTTTTCCTCTGCACTCCTCTTCTCTCCCGCTAGCACTGTTACGTGATTATTTAACGTGACCATTTTATCCTCTACGTGACTCTTCTCCTTCATCAGCGCATTGTAACGGGACTTCCACGTATCAATAGCGGATAGAGATTTACTGAGCTCAGCGTCCTGGGGCTTAGCAGCAGGTGGGTCAGTCTCTGCTGCACGGATCTGGGCACGGGTAGTCACAGGGTTAACATCAGCGGGACCCATAGGAGCGTAGGCAGAAACAAGGGGGTCCAAGTTATTTCCAAGGAGAACATCAGCGGGTAAATCCTTCATGACCCCCACATTCACAGGTCTAGCGCCCACTCCCCAATCCAAATGTACCCTGGCAACAGGTAGGCGGAACACAGCGCCCCCTGCTACCCTCACAGCCACAGTGTCTCCAGTGTGCTGTTTCTCAGACACCAAGTTCTTTCGAAGCAAGGTCATGGTAGCACCAGTATCCCGCAGACCACTGACCTCCTTCCCATTCACTTTAACCAGCTGCCGGTTATTCCGGCGGGCAGCTTGCACAAGGTCTGCTTCATGTAGGATGCCCCAGCATTCTTGCGCCTCTACGTAGCGGGCCGCAGGCTGAGGGTTACGTGGGATTCCGCCGGCGGGTCTTCTCCAGGACTGTGCTTGGTTTGCTGCATTTAGGGGACACTCTGGTCTTTTGTGCCCTAGTTGCTTACATCCAAAGCACCGAATAGGCTGTGAGTAGCCCCGTGAATTGAACCGGGCTCTCTGAGGGTAGTTCGTGGCCGGAGGCCGTGTGGTATAGCGGTGTGCCGGGGGTTGGTAACTGGCAGCTGCTGGGGTGACTGGGGGTCTGTACTCCACTCTAGCAGGGGGCTTAGTGGTAGCAGTGTCCAGTTTGCGGGCATCCATATACTCATCTGCCAAGCGAGCCGCTTCATGCAGGGTGGAGGGTTTACGGTCCCGAACCCACTCTCGAACTCCTGCGGGTAACTTGTCAAAGCAATGTTCCAACAGGAATAGCTGCAGCACCTCTTCCCCTGACACGGCTTGGCACCCCGCTATCCAGTGAGCTGCTGTGCGGTGCACCTTACATGCCCACTCAAGGTAGGAATCTCCAGCTAATTTAACAGTGTCTCTGAACCGCCTCCGGTATGCCTCCGGTGTAACCGCATACCTGGAGAGCAGAGCCTCTTTTACAGTATTATAATCCCTGACTTCCTCATCTGGAATGGCCCGAAAAGCCTCACTGGCCCGGCCGGATAATTTTCCGGATAATATCGTGACCCAGTCCTCTGAGGGTACCTTGTGTAGTGCACATTGCCTCTCAAAATCCGCAAGGTACCCATCAATCTCTCCTTCTGTTTCCAGGAAGTTTTTAAAAGCTGCAAAATTTACTTTTCTCTTTTCCACTCGGGTTGCTGTGACTTGGGCTGCTGCAGCGCCGCTTTGGCGAAGTAGGTTGGCCTCCACAGCTGCTATGACCCGGTCGATAATTTCCGCAGATGGGTTGGGGCCATAATGTGCCAGTCTTATTTTGACAGCCCGGTCAAAACTTGCTTCTTCGGGGGTTCTGTCTGATATGCTGAGCCCATTGGTTCCTACGGTCCCTGGTACTCTTTCCATCTTTGTCAGTATTGTAATAATCCCCCTCTTCCTGAGGTTACTGGCTTGTGTAGTTGCTCTTCTGGGCGATAAGGTTCATTCCGTCGCTTGCCACCAATTGTTACGGTACCAACAGTGTACCAAGGGTTAATACCAGGGAACAATGTCCTGCATAGGGAATCAGCAATTCACAACCCAGCCAGTTTTCAGGTTTAAAACAGAATGACATTTATTAAAGGCTAGATGCTTAGTATTTATACAGGTTTTGACCCCAGATGGGGGGGTTGAAAGACTCTTGTACATTAGATAAAAGGGGAAGACGCCCTTTTACATGATACAATATAATTACATTACTTAAATACTTTAAACACAAGACACTCTGGGCTCTTCTTATCACTTAGGCGTTTTCTCTCTGAGGGTGATCAAACAATGGAATGCTTATCACTAACTTTAATGACAGTACACAATAGCTAAGGCCAGCAAACCTGTCTTTAGAAATTAGCTTCTTAAAGTCTTAAAGCTGAACACAGTTAACTCCTTCAGTCCTGACAGAAGGGTCTGTCACAGGCGCCACATAGTGTGATATAGTTTTATGCAGAGTGGTACAAATCTGTAGAGGTGGTGTGCTTACCAGATAATGTTGTAAGAAACAGACTATAACCACTGGTTTTTTACAGTCATCAGCCGAGTCAGATTTACTCGACAAAGGACACAGTAACTATTCATATGCAGTCCAATTTGTTGGATCACTATATTGTTATTATACATCCCTGTTTCATTTTATTATTTCATATCTTTTGTGAAAACTCGAATATTTATATATAATCATCTATACATTTCCTCTCTGCCCATAACAGCGCGCCTTTTGTATTCCTCAGTGGGATACCACAGATTATTTTTTTTTTCCCTGCTTTTCTGTCATTTTACTCCAAGTCTCTCTTTTTGGTATGTTTATTAAGGCCCTGCATTGAAATCCTGCTATTCCCTGCTTTTCTGTCATTTTACTCCAAGTCTCTCTTTTTGGTATGTGAATTAAGGCCCTGCATTTAAATCCTGCTATTCCCTGCTTTTCTGTCATTTTACTCCAAGTCTCTCTTTTTGGTATGTGAATTAAGGCCCTGCATTGAAATCCTGCTATTCCCTGCGTTTCTGTAATTTTTACTACAAGTCTCTCTGTATATATGTATATTGAGCACATGAATTTAGGCTGTTAAAATTAAGTCCTGCATTTATTGTAATGGTTTTTCCGAATGTCTCAATTCTAATGTCTAGTTAATTGCCATGTGATGCTCAATCCGTATTGACTTGCTATAACTCTAAAATTTATAGTTGTCTTATGTCACAGTTTTAACCCCCTCCAATGTTTATTGTCTGTTTACTTAACTCATCTCACCCTGACCAGAATCTAACATTCCAATTGGCCTTACCAACTGTCTTTGATTAGCAATCAACTAAATTTAGTGGACTCAGCTGACTGCCCTGCCTGTATATATTTCACACTAGTTTGGGGATGTGCATTGCACAGGGGGGTGCATTGCACCTCTCTGCCAATACCTTCACTGGCTTCCTCTTGCCTCTAGGATTAAACATAAAATCCTCACTCTGACATATAAAGCTCTCAACTGCACCTGTCCCTTCGACCCAATCTCAAAAAGCTAGTTTACGCACGTCTATCCCATTTCCTTACACTAAACTCTCTTCTTGACCCACTGCAATCTGGATTTCGTTCCCATCACATTACAGAGACAGCAATTGTCAAGGTTACCAATGACGTAATCACAGCAAAATCCAAAGGCCACTTCTCTCTGCTTATCTTCCTTGACCTGTCTGCAGCCTTTGACATTCAGTCCTTGGTAAAAGCCTGCCGCTTCCACCTTAAAAACATCGCTAAAAACATAATTTATGCTTACCTGATAAATTTATTTCTCTTGTAGTGTATCCAGTCCACGGATCATCCATTACTTATGGGATATTAACTCCTCCCCAACAGGAAGTGCAAGAGGATTCACCCAGCAGAGCTGCTATATAGCTCCTCCCCTAACTGCCATTACCAGTCATTCGACCGAAAACATGCAGAGAAAGGAAAACCATAGGGTGCAGTGGTGACTGTAGTTTAATGGAAAAATTACCTGCCTTAAAGTGACAGGGCGGGCCGTGGACTGGATACACTACAAGAGAAATAAATTTATCAGGTAAGCATAAATTATGTTTTCTCTTGTTAAGTGTATCCAGTCCACGGATCATCCATTACTTATGGGATACCAATACCAAAGCTAAAGTACACGGATGACGGGAGGGACAGGCTGGCTCTTTATACGGAAGGAACCACTGCCTGAAGAACCTTTCTCCCAAAAACAGCCTCCGAAGAAGCAAAAGTGTCAAATTTGTAAAATTTGTAAAAAGTATAAAGAGAAGACCAAGTTGCAGCCTTGCAAATCTGTTCAACAGAAGCCTCATTCTTAAAGGCCCAAGTGGAAGCCACAGCTCTAGTAGAATGTGCTGTAATTCTTTCAGGAGGCTGCTGTCCAGCAGTCTCATAGGCTAACCGTATTATGCTACGAAGCCAAAAGGAGAGAGAGGTAGCCGAAGCTTTTTGACCTCTCCTCTGACCAGAATAAACGACAAACAGGGAAGACGTTTGTCGAAAATCCTTAGTTGCCTGTAGATAAAATTTCAGGGCACGGACTACATCTAGATTGTGTAGCAGTCGTTCCTTTTTCGAAGAAGGATTAGGACACAAAGATGGAACCACAATCTCTTGATTGATATTCCTGTTAGTGACCACCTTAGGTAGGAACCCAGGTTTAGTACGCAGAACTACCTTGTCTGAATGAAAAATCAGATAAGGAAAATCACAATGTAAGGCAGATAACTCAGAGACTCTTCGAGCTGAGGAAATCGCCATTAAAAACAGAACTTTCCAAGATAACAACTTGATATCAATGGAATGAAGGGGTTCAAACGGAACCCCCTGTAAAACATTAAGAACTAAGTTCAAACTCCATGGTGGAGCAACAGTTTTAAACACAGGCTTGATCCTAGCTAAAGCCTGACAAAAAGCTTGAACGTCCGGAACTTCTGACAGACGTTTGTGTAAAAGAATGGACAGAGCTGAAATCTGTCCCTTTAAGGAACTAGCGGATAAACCCTTTTCTAAACCTTCTTGTAGAAAAGACAATATCCTCGGAATCCTAACCTTACTCCATGAGTAACTCTTGGATTCGCACCAATATAAGTATTTGCGCCATATCTTATGGTAAATCTTTCTGGTAACAGGCTTCCTAGCCTGTATTAAGGTATCAATAACTGACTCAGAAAAACCACGTTTTGATAAAATCAAGCGTTCAATTTCCAAGCAGTCAGCTTCAGAGAAATTAGATTTTGATGTTTGAAGGGACCCTGGATCAGAAGGTCCTGTTTCAGAGGTAGCGACCAAGGTGGACAGGATGACATGTCCACTAGATCTGCATACCAAGTCCTGCGTGGCCATGCAGGCGCTATTAGAATCACTGATGCTCTCTCCTGTTTGATTCTGGCAATCAATCGAGGAAGCATCGGGAAGGGTGGAAACACATAAGCCATCCCGAAGGTCCAAGGTGCTGTCAAAGCATCTATCAGAACCGCTCCCGGATCACTGGATCTGGACCCGTAACGAGGAAGCTTGGCAAAGTATTTGGGCAAAGACCTCCGGATGAAGTTCCCACTCCCCCGGATGAAAAGTCTGACGACTTAAGAAATCCGCCTCCCAGTTCTCCACTCCCGGGATGTGGATTGCTGACAGGTGGCAAGAGTGAGACTCTGCCCAGCGAATTATCTTTGATACTTCCATCATTGCTAGGGAGCTTCTTGTCCCTCCCTGATGGTTGATGTAAGCTACAGTCGTGATATTGTCCGACTGAAACCTGATGAACCCCCGAGTTGTTAACTGGGGCCAAGCCAGAAGGGCATTGAGAACTGCTCTCAATTCCAGAATGTTTATTGGTAGGAGACTCTCCTCCTGATTCCATTGTCCCTGAGCCTTCAGAGAATTCCAGACAGCGCCCCAACCTAGTAGGCTGGCGTCTGTTGTTACAATTGTCCAGTCCGGCCTGCTGAATGGCATCCCCCTGGACAGATGTGGCCGAGAAAGCCACCATAGAAGAGAATTTCTGGTCTCTTGATCCAGATTCAGAGTAGGGGACAAGTCTGAGTAATCCCCATTCCACTGACTTAGCATGCACAATTGCAGCGGTCTGAGATGTAGGCGTGCAAAGGGTACTATGTCCATTGCTGCTACCATTAAGCCGATCACCTCCATGCATTGAGCTACTGACGGGTGTTGAATGGAATGAAGGACACGGCATGCATTTTGAAGCTTTGTTAACCTGTCTTCTGTCAGGTAAATCTTCATTTCTACAGAATCTATAAGAGTCCCCAAGAAGGGAACTCTTGTGAGTGGAAAGAGAGAACTCTTCTTTTCGTTCACCTTCCATCCATGCGACCTTAGAAATGCCAGTACTAACTCTGTATGAGACTTGGCAGTTTGAAAGCTTGAAGCTTGTATCAGAATGTCGTCTAGGTACGGAGCTACCGCAATTCCTTGCGGTCTTAGTACCGCCAGAAGAGCACCCAGAACCTTTGTGAAGATTCTCGGAGCCGTAGCCAATCCGAATGGAAGAGCTACAAACTGGTAATGCCTGTCTAGAAAGGCAAACCTTAGATACCGGTAATGATCTTTGTGAATCGGTATGCGAAGGTAAGCATCCTTTAAATCCACTGTGGTCATGTACTGACCCTTTTGGATCATGGGTAAAATTGTCCGAATAGTCTCCATTTTGAACGATGGAACTCTTAGGAATTTGTTTAGGATCTTTAAATCCAGGATTGGCCTGAAAGTTCCCTCTTTTTTTGGGAACCACAAACAGATTTGAGTAAAACCCTTGTCCCTGTTCCGACCGTGGAACTGGATGGATTACTCCCATTAATAAAAGCTCTTGTACGCAGCGTAGAAACGCCTCTTTCTTTATTTGGTTTGTTGACAACCTTGACAGATGAAATCTCTCTCTTGGAGGAGAGTATTTGAAGTCCAGAAGGTATCCCTGAGATATTATCTCTAGCGCCCAGGGATCCTGGACATCTCTTGCCCAAGCCTGGGCGAAGAGAGAAAGTCTGCCCCCCACTAGATCCGTTCCCGGATCGGGGGCCCTCAATTCATGCTGTTTTAGGGGCACCAGCAGGTTTCCTGGCCTGCTTGCCCTTGTTCCAGGACTGGTTAGGTCTCCAGCCTTGTCTGTAGCGAGCAACAGATCCTTCTTGTTTTGGAGCAGAGGAAGTTGATGCTGCTCCTGCTTTGAAATTCCGAAAGGAACGAAAATTAGATTGTCTAGCCTTAGGTTTGGCTCTGTCTTGAGGCAGGGCATGGCCTTTACCTCCTGTAATGTCAGCGATAATTTCTTTCAATCCGGGCCCGAATAAGGTCTGCCCTTTGAAAGGTATATTAAGTAATTTAGACTTAGAAGTAACGTCAGCTGACCAGGATTTTAGCCACAGTGCTCTGCGCGCCTGAATGGCGAATCCGGAATTCTTAGCCGTAAGCTTAGTTAAATGTACTACGGCATCTGAAATAAATGAGTTAGCTAACTTAAGAGCTTTAAGCCTGTGTGTAATCTCATCTAATGGAGCTGATTCAAGTGTCCCTTCCAGAGACTCAAACCAAAATGCTGCTGCAGCCGTGACAGGCGCAATGCATGCAAGGGGTTGCAATATAAAACCTTGTTGAACAAACATTTTCTTAAGGTAACCCTCTAACTTTTTATCCATTGGATCTGAAAAGGCACAGCTATCCTCCACCGGGATAGTGGTACGCTTAGCTAAAGTAGAAACTGCTCCCTCCACCTTAGGGATCATTTGCCATAAGTCCCGTGTGGTGGTGTCTATTGGAAACATCTTTCTAAATATCGGAGGGGGTGAGAACGGCACACCGGGTCTATCCCACTCCTTAGTAACAATTTCAGTAAGTCTCTTAGGTATAGGAAAAACGTCAGTACTCGACGGTACCGCAAAATATTTATCCAACCTACACATTTTTTCTGGTATTGCAACTGTGTTACAATCATTCAGAGCCGCTAACACCTCCCCTAGTAATACACGGAGGTTTTCCAGCTTAAATTTAAAATTTGAAATATCTGAATCCAATCTGTTTGGATCAGAACCGTCAGCCGCAGAATGAAGCTCTCCATCCTCATGTTCTGCAAGTTGTGACGCAGTATCTGACATGGCCCTAACATTATCAGCGCACTCTGTTCTCACCCCAGAGTGATCACGCTTACCTCTTAGTTCTGGTAATTTAGCCAAAACTTCAGTCATAACAGTAGCCATATCCTGTAATGTGATTTGTAATGGCCGCCCAGATGTACTCGGCGCCACAATATCACGCACCCCCCGAGCGGGAGATGCAGGTACTGACACGTGAGGCGAGTTAGTCGGCATAACTCTCCCCTCGTTGTTTGGTGAAATGTGTTCAATTTGTACAGATTGACTTTTATTTAAAGTAGCATCAATACAGTTAGTACATAAATTTCTATTGGGCTCCACTTTGGCATTAGCACATATAGCACAGATGTCTTCCTCTGAATCAGACATGTTTAACACACTAGCAAATAAACTAGCAACTTGGAAATACTTTTCAAGTAATTTACTATAATATGAAAACGTACTGTGCCTATAAGAAGCACAGAAAGAGTTATGACAGTTGAAAGTTAATAAACTGAAAGGTTATAGCATCAAATCTTTGTAAAAAACACAATTTTAGCAAAGGCTTGTTCCCATTAGCGAAGGATAACTAACCCTGATAGCAGAAAAAAAAGTTACAGAAATAAATGTTTTTTATCACAGTCAACTACAATCTCACAGCTCTGCTGTGAATGATTACCTCCCTCAAAACAAGTTTTGAAGACCCCTGAGTTCTGTAGAGATGAACCGGATCATGCAGGAAATACAATGAGCTTCTGACTGAATTTTTTGACCTCCCCCTCACACACAACAGTGAGAGAGATCAGTAAACTGTCATAAATTAAATAAAACAACTGCCAAGTGGAAAAAATAATGCCCAAAACATTTTATTCACCCAGTACCTCAGAAAATGAAACGATTTTACATGCCAGCAAAAAACGTTTAACATAAATTAAGTGTTATTAAAGAGCCTGTTGCCAGTCCCTGCAAATTAGGCTAAAGTCTTATGCACACAGTATAATTCCAGTGAAGTGCCATTCCCCAGAATACTGAAGTGTAAAATATACATACATGACAGCCTGATACCAGTTGCTGCTACTGCATTAAAGGCTGAGTTTACATTATATCGGTATGGCAGAATTTTCTCATCAATTCCATTGTCAGAAAATAATAAGCTGCTACATACCTCTTTGCAGATTAATCTGCCCGCTGTCCCCTGATCTGAAGTTTACCTCTCCTCAGATGGCCGAGAAACAGCAATATGATCTTAACTACGCCGGCTAAAATCATAGTAAAAACTCAGGTAGATTCTTCTTCAAATTCTACCAGAGAAGGAATAACACACTCCGGTGCTATTATAAAATAACAAACTTTTGATTGAAGGTATAAAACTAAATATAATCACCATAGTCCTCTCACACATCCTATCTAGTCGTTGGGTGCAAGAGAATGACTGGTAATGGCAGTTAGGGGAGGAGCTATATAGCAGCACTGCTGGGTGAATCCTCTTGCACTTCCTGTTGGGGAGGAGTTAATATCCCATAAGTAATGGATGATCCGTGGACTGGATACACTTAACAAGAGAAATTAGACATTTCCTTACACAAGATACAACCAAGATTTTAATCCACAGTCTCATCCTTTCCCGCCTCGACTACTGCAACTCCGTCCTCTCTGGTCTACCTAGCTGCCGCATAGCTCCTTTACAATCCATTATGAATACCTCTGCCAGGCTCATCTTCCTTACTCGTCGCTCTTCATCTGCTGCACCTCTCTGCCAATACCTTCACTGGCTTCCTCTTGCCTCTAGGATTAAACATAAAATCCTCACTCTGACATATAAAGCTCTCAACTGCACTGCTCCCCCCTTCATCTCAGAACTTGTCTTTAGATACTCTCCCTCCCGTCCCCTTCGATCAGCTCAGGATCTCCTCCTCTCTTGTTACTTCCTCATATTCCCGTTTACAGGACTTGTCCAGACTGGCCCCTATCTTGTGGAATACCCTGCCTCACTCCATAAGACTCTCTCCTAGTTTTAACAGCTTCAAGCACTCCCTAAAAATTTTTACTATTCAGGGATGCATACAACCAACACTAACCTTTCCTAACTCCATTGCTTTAACCTTGAACCCCTTAGAATGTAAGCCTATGGGCCCAGCTGTTTACAGACCGCTTCATAAGAGCCGACTACAATAGTGAAACCCTCGGCAGGGCCCTCTACCCACTTGACACCTACAAAAGCTATCCTGTACACCAACTATGTTTACAGCGCTGCGGAATCTGCGCTCTACAAATATCTGATAATAATAATATTGTTTGAAGCATCTCACTCAACTGTATCTACATTAGATGTTTTATAATGTTATGAATACTAAAGAGTTCTAGAATAAACAGTTATGTAAAAAAATTTGGTAACAAAAATGGAACCCTACAACAATTTATTGCACGTAAAAACATATATTGATTGTACATTTTCAAATATCTATGTACCATGAAAACCCAATAAAAAATACTCAAAAAAAATAATAATAATACAGAGAAGTACCTAAGTCTCAGGCCCTGATGATCGAAACACCCAGGATCGCTGACCATATTGGCAGTGTATAGTAAAGAGAACCCTGGAATATAACAGCCGTGCCTAACTACAAATCGCAAACACTACACTAATAAATATCTAAACTGTCACATACCAAGTACTAAACTATTAACCTCATGCTGCCACATATCCACTGCAAGTTGTTCTCTTTTTAGATCTAGAAATCTATATTAAAGACGGGATTATTCATTCTAAGAATTTATTTAAACCTGTTGATGTTAACAACTATATAGAACAGAAGAGTTGCCATTTAGGTAGATGGTTACTAAATGCTCCTAAAAGTCAATTCAAGAGGTTAAGACGTAATTGCAGCAAAGATGAAGTCTCAACAAGCTAATGTATTTAAAGAGATTTTTAGAAAAATCTTACAAAGAAGACTTTCTGGATAAAGTAATTCAAGACATATCCCAAAAAGAGAAGACTTCATTTTTACAATATAAGAAACAAGAATTGTTTTTATTGATTGTAAAGATAACTTAGCAGGACCCATCGTATTGGATATCTGTGCTCAAAATAGAGAGATAGTGAAAATTATTGGAGACCATTGGGATAGTCTAAAGAATGATATAAGCTTAAGCGAAATCCTACCTGATAAACCAAAAATAGTGTTTAAAAAAGTGCTTAATATTAAAAGACAAATTAACTCGAAGTTTCATAAGAGAGAAGAATGTAACTTGGCTCAATAAAGATGTTAATGAGTTCATTAAATGTGGTTCCTGCTTGGGATGGAGAAATTTTGCTCCACAAAGTAGGACCATTAAAGAATTTAAAGAATTTGAAGCTAGGGGTAAGAAAAATGGAAAGACTTACAAGATAGAACTCATAATATGTCATTCTAGAAATGTAATTTAACTTTTGGAGTGCGGATGTCAATTACAGTATATTGGTCGTATCTTGAGAAAGCTATCCAAACGTTTTCAGGAACATGTACATAATATCAAAGGAGGATATGACCAACATACTGTATCAGAGCACTTCAGGAGAATTCATAATCCTAAAGAAATTATAAATGTCATAATTAAAATAATAATTAAAAAGATTGAGCCCCATTGGAGAGGGGTTGATACAGCTAATATTCTTGTGAAATCTAAAATGAGATGAATCTTTTTATATAATTAGTTTTATTCCATATGGACTAAATAAAGACTTTGACCTTATTCATTTTTGATAACTTGTATGCCAAAAGTTGCTGTGCTTGAAAGATAGCATAATGGAGGTAGTAATAGCCTTAAAAACTATTTCTATTCCTTTAATTCGAAGTATCAAATTTTAGTTTAAGATATTTTTCTATGATAGATTTAAAAATTGTAAGAGTTAATTACATCTTTGAAAAGTTAGGGATATACATTACATAATTTTGAATAGGAAGAAGAATGATTAATATCTATTATATGAAAGAACATAAAAGTTGATACTGTGTTTTATTTCATCTCAGTGTTAATATTGTGTAACATTTTGAAGTATCTCAAAATAAAGTCTGATTGAAAGAATATTGGATTATACGAGTATGTAAGTTAGGAGCCATTCTCTAAGGGAACCTAATGAGAATGAATCCTGTTACTATACTATTATCATTATCAATAACACAATGGTATCTCATTTACCGAAGACATATTTTATGTAAATGGAAGGTCAGTCGTTCAAATTTTAAATAACTGCTAGACTAAATATTCTATTTCAAAATGTATTATTCATTTAATCAATTTCTTTTACTGTATTAGGATATTGATGTGTCTTTTTAAAGGAAAAGTTTAGTTAAGGACTAAATTGAAAATCATCCTTGAAAAAGCTGACAGGGCTCAGCAAAAAGTATGTCAGATGTTTTGAAAGACAAAGGACATTTGTGTAAACTTCTACAGTGGTGGGGCGGTTAACCTCTAAAATTGTTGCCTGTGATCACTTACCTGTGTTGAGTTCATGGCGGAACTTCAAGAAGCATTGTATCCAATCACACGCCCTGTTAAACAGTCTGTATTTAAGTCCTTACATTTTAATAAATTGTTTTAATATTATCCTGAAGTTTCAGATTCTTTGGGAGCTGATTGGTTTTGTACCTATCTGCCTGAAACTTACAGCTAGGTTATAGTTCTTGAAAGTGTAAGTACTTTTCCATCTGTGATAATATATTGCAATTCATATAGACTTCACTATATGTGTGTGTTGTCTCTTATCTTGGGAGGTTCATGGATATAACTACTATCAAGTGCTGAAAACTTAATTTCCACGATATCATGCTCTTTTAAAGACTATCGTTACAGCTCTGAATTTACATATCCTTACTATTTGAGATTTGTATCACTTCACCGCAAGTCGTTAACTATTAACCCCTATGCCATCACATACCCACCACAAGTCGCTAACTATTAACCCATATGCAGTCACATACCCATTGCAAGTCACTAGCAAAAAAGTTTAAAAAATTATAAACTACATTATCCAAAATATAAAAAAACACCATTATACCTAACACCAAAGTACATGGCCCATGGAAGCATGTCCAAGAAGCGTTCCAGTGTGGTTGCTTCTCCTTGAGCTACTAAAGATTTTCTGATAATCTGCCGGCTATCAGTTGTAATCTACAGCATCTACAGTGAATCTGGAGATTTGCTCTGTGGTCTACCTTGCCAGCACCTGGACATTGAAGCAATTGCTGTATTTATGATTTTAGAGTTCTGGATCGGACGACAGAGGTCTACAGCAGCGGCTACATGTTATGCCGCAACCCTTCACCCCCCCTTCCCTGTAACACAAGTTACTTTGTCAATCTTGGACAGCCATAAAATAGCTTTCTTTTAGCAGCAACAATCCCTATTTCTATAGAAAACATACCATAATCCCTACAAAACTCAGTAACAGCACAGCCACACTCAGCCATGTGGAGCGAAGACCCAATGCAGCGGGTTGATAAGCAATATCAAAAACTAGAACATAGTTTGCTTTCTCCCATTAACTTCTATAGGAGTTACAGCACCGCACCGTTTGCCGGCATTGCTCGGACATGCTCCTTTTGTTAGAATATCTTGAAAGATTGTCAGACTGCAAGGCGGACAAGGCTAGCGAAGCAGTTTCCTGACGGTCTGTCAATGCTTTGAGCACAGCTCATTTTACTATATACTTTATTTTCCCCATAATTTAAGACTAAAATGTTGGGTTTTCCCGTTCTAACTTATAGTACATGGCAGGCCCTCACAAGTCTAAACCTGCCAAATAGTGTTAATTTAAGTGGCTAGCTGTGTCTTCTCGAGAAGCAAGGTTGAATTGCTTCCTCCAAATAAAGCAAGGAGTTGTGCAATTAGGCTATTGAAAAACAAACACAGCAAACAATCCATTAATGCTGTCCCTTTAAATTACTTTGTTACGGAAAAAACTTTGTGTTCACTTTTTGCTATTCAACTTTTTTTTCTTTGTCTTTTAAATAAAGTTTAAAAAGAGTATATGGATCACGTCTTTTCCTTTATAAATCAGGATTTAGTGACATATATTGTCACATAACTTCAAGATCACTTAAATTCTCTTCTACTTTATTGAAATGTTTTATTCTAAAACAAATCTTTAAAACATTTAATGCTGCAGAATCTCAACTCAACTCAAAAACGTTACATAAGCTTTTCCATTACATAAAAAAGCAATTTAATGGACAGTTAGGGTGTTTCAGACAATATTCCCAACAGGAGGTATCTTTTTCACATTTAAAATTATATTTTATGTGGTGATGATGTAACTTTTAACCTGCAAACTGACATGAACTTTAAACCAAAAAGACAGTTTTTTTTTCTCAAAATTTGAAAGTTAAAAGTACTGAAATCTCTTCAAATTTTTAAGAAAAGTAGTCTGCCATCAGCAAACTTAAAAAAAAAATGTAAAAGATGAAAGGACCATGAAAGGAGGAGAATAAAATTAATTTATTGGACTAAAAATAAACCTTCGATAAGGTTGATCAGTCAAACAAGGAATGATTTTTTTTTCTGTAATATAGAATACCATATTTTTGACAATAATTTTAGCTTCTTAAGTCAACATTTTCATTCTTACTTTTCTAACAACCTTTCATGGAGGCATACAATTCCTACATACAGTATGATTTACTATAGTTTGGTTACAGTGTGTGGCAGTTGTAATGATTAAAGGGACATGAAACCCACATTTTTTCTTTCCTTATTCAGATAGAGAATTCAGTTTCTAATTTATTTCTATTATCAATTTTGATTCATTCTCTCACTGTCCTTTGATGAAGGTGCAGCAATGCACTACTGGGAGTAAGCTGAACACATTAGCCAAGATTACAAGTAAAGTAACGCATTTTATCGCTTTTAAACGCTAACTGCGTGCAAGGTAAATGAATAGCGCTCCTAAGTTAGTGCTTGTATTACAAGTTAAAAGTAAGAAATTAGCACGAGAGTGAAATCCCTTTTTCCTAGGCTTCTATGTGGTGTGCTAAAAAAACCTTATCTTTTTCTTGCTCCGCACTAACCCAAAACTGCAGTAGGACAACGGCGCTAAAGCTGAAGGTGCGTTAGAAATGTATCTAATTAGGGGAGCCTCTAATGGAGTTTATCTCTAACACCGTATAACCTCATACTTAGCAGTGGTTTCTAGTTTACAGATAGATAAAAGTAAATTAATCTCCCGGATTGAAGGAGCCTAGTCGTAGATTCATTTGAATCACCTATGTGACTGATTTAACTCATGGAATCCCAGTATTTAGCACCATATCACCTCTGCACCAG
Organism: Bombina bombina; assembly: GCF_027579735.1. Classification (NCBI taxonomy): domain Eukaryota; kingdom Metazoa; phylum Chordata; class Amphibia; order Anura; family Bombinatoridae; genus Bombina; species Bombina bombina. The sequence continues at coordinate 1,189,237,448 of NC_069501.1, read as the reverse complement.
ATTATTCTAATTAGACAGACATTGGGGCATATCTATTAAGCTCCAAATGGAGCTTGACAGCCCGTGTTTTCTCGCCAGAAACGCAATAACCTGTCAGCCTGCTCTGATGAGACGGACAGATATCGCCACAATTCAACCCGATCGAGTACGATCGGGTTGATTGACACCCCCCTGCTGGCAGCCGATTGGCCGCAAATCTGCAGGGGGCGGCGTTGCACCAGCAGCTCACAAGAGCTGCTGGTACAATGCTGAATACGGAGAGCGTATTGCTCTCCGCATTCAGCGAGGTCTGGCGTACCTGATCCGCACTGTCGGATCAGGTCCACCAGATCTTTGATAAATATCCCCCAATGTATTTTTCATATAGATTGAATGGCAATTGTGTGTATAAATTGTAATGACTATAACCTAATTTTCTTTTAATAAGTTCAAATACAAGCTATGTTTTACTTTTAGTGATAATATAAATTAGCTATACTCTTTAAAATTTAAAGTGTACACAACTTTACTTTGTCAAGCTCTTTTTGACTAAGTAATCTAAGTAAAACTTTCTAGTTAACTACACCCCACCACATTTGTGCAGGATTATACTATAGCTAATAACTATTCACCTTCCATTTCTGTTTATTTCAAGTTATCTTGGAAATAACTCTGGGAAGAAGAGTCAGAGGCGGAAACAAATAAGCAGGCTTAAAAGGGCAAGGAACTACTAAAGCATCCACTAACTCTGCCTGAGGATCCATAGACCTTGCAAAGTACCTGGGAAGTTAGTTGTTAAAACGAGAGGCCATCATAACTATCTCTGACAGACCCCAAAGATCCAAAATCTGATTGAACACATTCTGGTGAAGAGACTACTGTCCTGGATGTAGAGATTGATGGCTGAGAAAGTCTGCTTCCCAGTTGTTAACTCCTGTGTCATGAATACCTCATGATTTAGATGCTAAGGGGTTAAATTTATTTAGCCTGTGTGCTAAAAACTTTTGTTTTATCAAGAAGAACTGTGTTGCTGTTTTTTTGTGTTAATGAGTTTTCCCTTTGATCAGCCAGAACCCCTAATAAATAAGCTTGAAGATGCACAAGATAACTTTATTGCCCCAACCTGTCAGCAAAGGGATTGATGAAACACAGGATATTTTTCAAAGAACTAAAATGGGGTCATTGACAAGACAGCCAGCCTTGCAAATTACTGCTTATATAAGTAATAATGCCTCAGAAACACAAAGAATGCAATATATATGGTGTTTGGTATTAAAATACTCCTCACAACATCACTAAGAGATTGCCTCTCTGTGTATATGAAATAGATGTACATAACAGAAATTATAAGGTGTTCTATAATTTCAGCCAAAGATGCTGAGCTTTATGGCCGGTTGTAAAAGAGAGGGGTGGATATTTCCCTAGCCCCTCTGCAAGAAGGTTGGCTCAAGCAATCTGATATCATGCAAAGAGGTATAAAATGTTGTGTTTTAATATTACCAGTTGTTAATTCTACTTGGGAGGCTGCTACAGCGTGAGTGACCATTTCTCTTGCCCATCTCCCTGGGGCAGACTAGAAAGTATTTGGTATGCTATTTCTCCTTTTTATTTTAAAATGGTTTGCTTGTGTGTAATTCTATTTGTTAACATCTTTTTATTAATAATGCACTGTGCATCATTTTTCACATAATAAACATTCACTTATTAAGCTTTTGCCTTTGTCTAATATTTGAACCACGTTACTGAAAGAAACTGGTAGTATTAGTACTGTGATTTTAGGAATTTTTTTGCTAAATTGTATTCTGGGAGTTAAGTTGTTGATCTGGGTTTCTCCTTAGGATTTTCCATAAATAAATTGTAAGTGGTGACAGCTTAGAGATAGTTTTAGTTTAGTTTAGGTAGCAGTAAAAGGGGAATTTGGGCATTTTTTTCTAAGTCTAGGACAGACTAGAGAGTGTTCTTAACCTTTGTGCCCACTGAACTAAGTCACAGGCTTGCCTTGAGTGACTGGACTCCATTTTCAACAGAGGAACAACTTGAAGAGCCCTGAAAATTGCACAAAAGTCTAATACATTGTTTGGTAACATTGCCTCCTAAGGATCCCAAAATCATTGTACTGTCAGAGACCCCCAAACAGCTCCCCAACCTGAGATACTTATATCTGTAGTGATCACAGTCCTGGTAGGATGAGCAAAAGAAGAACCCTGAATAATAAACTGATGATCCTGCCAGTTAGAGACCGACTTGTACTGGGATCCAAAGATATCCTGATAGCGGAGTATAATCCATGCACCATTGACACAGCATACAAAGCTGAAGAGGCCTCATAGGATATCAAGCAAATTGAATTTCATCTAAGGCTGCAATTAATGAGTTAATTCATTAATAAGACCTAGGACCTTCCTTACAAAGAGCCACTGAGGGAAATGAGAGAGACTGAAAATTCAGACAAGCTGACACCAATTTTTTAACCTTCTCTGTTCTGTTAGAGAACGACTCATGGATACGTAATCTATTTGAACACCCAAGAAAACTACCTATGTCTGGGGTTCCAAAGAACTCTCTGGAAAAACATAATTTATGTAAGAATTTACCTGATAAATTAATTTCTTTCATATTGGCAAGAGTCCATGAGCTAGTGACGTATGGGATATACAATCCTACCAGGAGGGGCAAAGTTTCCCAAACCTAAAATGCCTATAAATACACCCCTTACCACACCCACATTTCAGTTTAACGAATAGCCAAGTAGTGGGATGATAAAGAAAGGAGTAAAAAGCATCAACAAAGGAATTTGGAAATAATTGTGCTTTATACAAAAAAATCATAACCACCATAAAAAAGGGGTGGGCCTCATGGACTCTTGCCAATATGAAAGAAAATAATTTATCAGGTAAATTCTTACATAAATTATGTTTTTTTTCATGTAATTGGCAAGAGTCCATGCGCTAGTGATGTATGGGATATTAATACCCAAGATGTGGAACTCCACGCAAGAGTCACTAGATAGGGAGGGATAAAAATAAACAGCCATTTTCCACTGAAAAAATAATCCACAACCCAAAATATAGGTTTATTCTTTAAATGACAAGAAAAACTTAAAACATCAGCAGAAGAATCAAACTGAAACAGCTGCCTGAAGAACTTTTCTACCAAAAACTGCTTCCGAAGAAGCAAATACATCAAAACGGTAGAATTTAGTAAATGTATGAAAAGACCAAGTTGTCGCTTTGCAAATTTGATCAACTGAAGCTTCATTCTTAAAAGCTCACAAAGTGGAGACTGATCTAGTAGAATGAGCTGTAATTCTCTGAGGCGGGGCCTGACCCGACTCCAAATAAGCCTGAAGAGTCAAAAGCTTTAACCAAGAAGCCAAGGAAATAGCAGAAGCCTTTTGACCTTTCCTAGGACCAGAAAATATAACAAATAGACTAGAAGTCTTCCTGAAATCTTAGTAGCTTCAATATAATATTTCAAAGCTCTCACCACATCCAAAGAATGTAAGGATCTTTCCAAAGAATGGACAACAATTTCTCTACTAATGTTGTTAGAATTCACAACCTTAGGAACAAATTTAAATGAAATCCACAAATCCGCCTTCTCCTGATGAAAAATCAGAAAAGGATATTTACAAGAAAGAGCAGATAGCTCAGAAACTCTTCTAGCAGAAGAGATGGCCAAAAGGAACAACACTTTCCAAGAAAGTAGATAAATGTCCAAAGAATGCATAGGATCAAAATGGAGGAGCCTATAAAGCCCTCAAAACCAAATTGAGACTCGGAGGAGAGATTGATTCAATGACAGGCTTAATACGAACTAAAGCCTGAACAAAACATTGAATATCAGGAAGTTTAGCAATCTTTCTGTGAATAAAACAGAAAGATCAGAGATTTGTCCCTTCAAGGAACTTGCAGACAAACCCTTATCCAAACCATCCTGAAGAAACTGTAAAATTCTTGCAACTCTATAAGAATGCCAAGAGAATTTGAAAAGAACACCATGAAATGTAAGTCTTCCAAACTCGATAATAAAAATCTTTTTAGACAGATTTACGAGCTTGTAACATAGCATTAATCACTGAGTCAGAGAAACCTCAATGATCAATTTCAATACCTTCAAATTTAATGATTTGAGAACCTGATGGAAAAATGGACCTCGAGACAGTAGGTCCGAACTTAACGGAAGTGGCCAAGGTTGGCAGCTGAACATGTGAACAAGACCCGCATACCAAAACCTGTGATGCCATGCTGGAGCCACCAGCAACACAAACGATTGTTCCATGATGATTTTGGAAATCACTCTTGGAAGAAGAACTAGAGGCAGGAAAATATAAGCAGGTTGATAACACCAAGGAAGTGTCAGCGCACCCACTGCTTCCACCTGAAAATCCTTGGACCTGGACAGGCATCTGGGAAGTCTCTTGTCTAGATGAGAGGCCATCAGATCTATCTCTAGAAGACCCCATATCTGAACAATCTGAGAAAACACATCTGGATAGAGGGACCACTCCCCCGGATGTAAAGTCTGAAGGCTGAGATAATCCGCCTCCCAATGTCTATACCTGGGATATGCACCGCAGAATTTAGACAGGAGCTGAATTCCGCCCAAGCAAGTATCCAAGATACTTCTTTCATAGCTTGTGGACTGTGAGTCCCACCCTGCTGATTGACAAATGCCACTGTCTGTGATATTGTCTGTTTGAAAATAAATGAACGGTTCTCTCTTCAACAGAGGCCAAAACTGAAGAGCTCTGAGAATTGCACAGAGTTCTAAAATATTGATTGGTAATTTCGCCTCTTGAGATTTCCAAACCCCTTGTGCTGTCAGAGATCCCTAAACAGCTCCTCAACCTGAAAGACTTGTATCTGTACGGATCATAGTCCAGGTTAGCCGAACAAAGAAGCCCCTTGAACTAAACGCTGGTGATTTAACCACCACGTCAGAGAGTGTCAAACATTGGGATTTAAGGATATTAATTGTGATATCTTTGTATAATCCCTGCACCATGGATTCAGCAAACAAAGCTGAAGAGGTCTCATGAAAAAACGAGCAAAGGGAATCGCGTCCGATGCTGCAGTCATGAGACCTAAATTTTCCATGCAGATAACCACTGAAGGGAATGACTGAGACTGAAGGTGCCGACAGGCTGCAACCACTTTCAAATGTCTCTTGTCTGTTAGAGACAGAGTCATGGACACTGAATCTATCTGAAAACCTAAAAAAGGTGACCCTTGTATGAGGAATCAAGAAACTTTTTGGTAAATTGATCCTCCAACCATGTTTTTGAAGAAACAACACTAGTTGATTTGTGTGAGATTCTGCAGAACGTAAAGACTGAGCTAGTATCAAGATATCGTCCAAATAAGGAAACACCGCAAATACCCTGCTCTCTGGTTTCCATAAAGAAGGGCACCTAGAACCTTTAAAAAAAGATTCTTTGAGCGGTTGCTAGTCCAAATGGAAGAGCAACGAATTGGTAATGCTTGTCTAGAAAAGAGAATCTCAGGAACTGATAATGATCTGAATTAATCGGAATATGAAGGTATACATTCTGCAAGTCCATTGTGGACCTAAAAGTCCTTGCTGAATAAAAGGCAGAACAGTCCTTAAAGTCACCATTTGAAAGTTGGTACTTTTACATAACGATTCAAAATTTTCAGATCCAGAATTGGTCTGAATGAAATTTCCTTCTTTAGGACTATGAATAGATTTGAATAAAACCCCAGACCTTTGTTCTGAAAAGGAACTGGCATGACTACCCCTGAATTTCAGGTCTGAAACACACTTCAGAAAAGCCTGAGCTTTAACTGGATTTACTGGAATGCATGAGAGAAAAATATCTTCTCACAGGAGGATTTCTCAGAATCCTATTCGATACCCCTTAGAGACAATACTCTGAAACCATTGATTTTGGACAGAATTTATCCAAACATCCTTGAAAAAAACCTTAATCTGCCCCCTACCAGCTGAGCTGGAATGAGAATCGCACCTTCATGCGGCTTAAAGGCTGGCTTTTGGTTTCTTAAATGGGTTGGATTTATTCCAATTAATGAAGGTTTCCAATTGGAAACAGATTCCATAGGGAAGGATTAGGTTTTTGTTCTTTATTTGACAAAAAGAACGAAAACAATTAGAAGCTCTATATTTACCCTTAGGTCTCAATTCTCTTATTACCTTGGAAAGAAAGAGATTACAATCTAGACTTAAAAAGTCATATCAGCGGGGGCGTGGCTTAACAGCGGCTTTGTGAAGTCGCATCTTTCTGAAGCTCCAGGAGATGAGATAATACGCTGCCGAATATTATCAAACTACCACAGCAGTTATTACCACTATAGTCGCCCCTGAGCCTCTGAGTGACACAAGAGACCACATCAATACATATTGGTGTATATATGACCCAGGGGATGGAAAAGGACATTTGAAGCCTGTTGCGGCGGCGGAGACTATACAGGCAGCGTTCATCCCCCCCCCCCCGGATTCCCAGGGTATTTGGCAAGAATTGACTTTACATGAAAGCCACACCAAAATCACAGTACCGATTTTAGAAGTCTACAGGGTAAACTATTTTCCCATCAGAATTAAGCTGCCAAACTACAACACTGCGCAACACAGAAAGATGGATGGCTTTACGGCGGACAAGTGGGAAGAGGATCTACCTAATTCACAAGACCCATGGCTCCTTAGGCTGGAAATTATATTCAAACCATTGTTAGACAAGGTGCCGACGGAGCAAGAACTCTACCTACTAATGAACAGAGTTGTGCCAGAGCAACCAAAAATACCGGCACTACAGCAACATTCTCATTCAGAGTTCTGCCTATCCTCAGGGCCCGGGAGGGCTGGTCAACCCAAAATACAGATGGCAGATACTCACCAGCCGGTCACCCAAATAAGTGCCCTACCACGTTGTCAGTAAAGATCAGCAATCGTTCCCTGAAGAAACAAGAAACCATCCAAGCTGAAGCTATGTATCTTTCATTGCTATGGAATATGCGGGATCCTAAACAAATTGGCTGCTGTGCATCAAGACCTGCATTGATCTTATCTGGAGACCATCTTTGGGACCCATACACTAATGTCAATCACATGAAAAGCAAATGGGGACCGTTCTAAAATACGCTGCAATCCAGGTATCATGCTGAAACAACATCTAAAAGTATAAAAGGAAGATGGGAGAGTCTAAGGCTGATCCAGGGTCTTGAGGGGGGTACCCAGGGTACAGTGGACTTAGCTCCAATTCAGCTTTTGGTCTCTAATGACCTTTTGGATGCTTCCCCAGATTATACACCATATTATGGAAGCCTATCAGGGGGCTAGGAACTCAGGCGTATAATGTAACTACCAGTCAGCTTCAAAAGTTATGTAGAAGTATCCGGAGTGTTTTATTTTTACAAGATAATAAGGTTTGACAGCTTTAAAAATTCAATTATATTTTTTAGCAGGCTTTGAGGTATGATGTTATTGTATATATAATCTTTTGTGGATTTATAAAATAGTTTGTTTAGGTAGAATTCAGTAATGCCTTTCTTGCTCGCTCTTAAACTAAATTGCTCCACACATTATGGAAACCTCTTTGGGGGTTATAAAAAAAAAAAAAAAAGCATGTGTAACTTATAATTCTTAGGAAAATTTGTACATTTTAATAGATAAACTGGAATGTTTTATTTGAATATGCTAAGGGCTCTGTTTGCCATAAGAAAATGTTTTAACCTCATGCATGCCTATGCTCTAAAATGTCTCTGCTTGCATAAACTTAAACAGTAAGTTAAAACACACTGTTAACCACTGTAATAACCGTGTGGAAACTTAATACTATATTAAGGCTACAATATTAACCAGCAGGTTACGGAACCTCCAGAAGTTTCCACCCATAATTTAATTTAATAAAGTGACAATCCTCTAATTGTCCTATCTATAGCTTAAATAAACCTGGCACACATTTTGCATGAGTGCTTGGCTGTCTGCGGCCGAGACTGCGTGAGGGTGGATTTCAACACATATGATATAGTTAATGACTTTGTATAATTATTGGGACATGTCACATATAACTCCAAAGGAGTGTCACTGGATTACTGGCGGTTTGACATATTTGGTAATTATCAATAACCTCTTTGCATAACATTGGTGCGGCTATATTTTATATATTTTTTTTATATTTTATGTTCAGTCATTCAGTTCTGGTATCTTGCATCTTTATCCTCATTATGGTTTTACTTGTTATGCTTGCGTAGCAACAATTTTGTTTTTTCTTCTTTATGATGCCAACTTTTTTTTTAGTATTAAATAGTTTTTATTAAGTTTTTACAACAATAACATATAAAATTTATTCTTGCATCAGGAATAACAAATAACCATTGAATCCAGTGTTTACATATACATCTTAAGATGAAGACAAAGATAGACGTGCACAGAATTTGAAAAACAACCATGGAAATCTAGACATCCGTGCATCAATCAACTATACTCATTACAATCGTTACATTTTTATGCATACTACAATGAAATGAAAAATGCTTTACCTTTGTTCCCATATGAATAATATATCAGCAATAAAGTCTTGTTTTCCCAAGAAAGTATAATGGATTTTTTCCAGGGCTAGGACATGAGTTACCTCCCTCTCCCACATCATGAAATCAGGTGTTTGGCATTTTTTCCAGAATCTTGGTATCAGGCGTTTAGCGCAATTAAGCATGCACTGTAGAAGCTTTTTCCTATATATACATGGGATGCTTGGAGTGTTATTTAGTAATACCATGGCGGGGGATAGAGTGACTGAGAAGCCCAAGATAGTGGTTATACTTTTAGCTATGCATTCCCAGTAGTTTTGCAAGAGGGGACAGGACCACCAAATGTGGGATAGAGTGCCTCTACCTCCGCAACGCCTCCAACATAGGGGAGAGGAATTGGGAAATATGCTATGCAGACGATGTGGGGTCAAATACCACCTAGAGAGCAGTTTGTAATTCATTATGATGCCAACTTTTATGTTTTGTTTGTTATTGTTGTGTATACCATGTTTGATATAAGCCCCTAGCGTTCACCCATATTGATAAAACTGGACATAGATCTAACATCAAACTTGATTATATAAAAAAATGGCATCAGAACTGATTAGTATGCGAACAATGCTAGACAAATCAGAATACAATTCTTGTTGCGCTAATTCTCCAACAAAAATGTTGATGTAGCTGCAACATCAGCCAAAGAAATTGCAGGCCTGAGACAACCTGAATATAAATAAGCTTTCCTAAGATAAGATTCAAGTTTCCTTTCTAAAGGAACTTAAGTACTATCTTCTATAGGAATAAAGGTACAAGAGTAGAAATAGCCCCATCAACTTTGAGGATCTTTTCCCAAAACTCTATAGAAATTGCTGGTAAACAATTTTTAAACCTTGAAGAAGGAATAAAAGAAGTACATCATCAGGAACAGGAAAAAACCTCTGGAGTAAGCACAGGAGGTTAAAAAACAGAATTTACTAGTTCTAATATCAAGAGGACTAGTTTCCACGATATCCAAAATAATTAACACTTCTTTAACAAAGAACGAAAATACTTAATTTTAAATAAATAAGTAGATTAGTTAGTGTCAATATCTGAGGTAGGATCTTCTGAATCAGATAGATCCTCATAAGAGGAGGATAATTCATTATGTTATCGGTCATTTGAAATTTCATCAACCTTATGAGAAGTTTTAAAAGACCTTTATATTAATTAGAAGGCAGAATAGCAGACAAAGCCTTCTGAATAGAATCAGTAACAAATTCTTTAAATTTCATAGGTATAACATGTACATTAAAAGTTGAAGGAACAACAGGCAATGTACTATTTACTGATGAACACAATATCTGCATGCAAAAGTTTATCATGATAACCAATACAAATGACATTCAGAAATATAATGCACTTAGCTTTAGTAGAACCGACATCAGGCAGCAAAGTTTCAACAGATACTTCTGAGGCAGGATCAGATTGAGACATCTTGCAAAATGTAAAATAAAAAACAACATATAAAGCAACATTTGTCAATTTCCTTATATGACAGTTACAGGAATGGGAAAAAAATGCAAATAGCATAGCCCTCTGACACAGAAAAAGGCAAGAGGCAAATAGCAATGGGGTATTAAAATAATGAAAAAATTTGGCGCCAAGTATGACGCACAACGTAACTGAAAATGTTTTGGCGCCAACAACATCCAGAAATGACATACTCGCGTCACTTACAACGCATCCATGTGTAAAGACTCGGTGTGAACTACGACGCTGGAAATGACGAACTTACGTCAACGAACGTACTTTCGTGCCAAAAAATTCTCACGCCAAGAATGACGCAATAAAATCTAGCATTTGGCGCACCCGCGGGACTAATACTGCCCGCAAACTGCAAAAAAATTTAGTTCATTTTGAAAAAATATTTCTTAAAATGTTTATTTCCCCAAATATGAAACTGACAGTCTGCAAAAGGAAATACATGAACCTGACTCATGGCAAATATAAGTACAATACATATAATTAGAACTTTATATAAATGCATAAAGTGCCAAACCATAGCTGGGGTGTCTTAAGTAATAAAAAATATACTTACCAAAAAGACACCCATCCACATAAAGCAGATAGCCAAACCAGTACTGAAACAGTTATCAGTAGAGGTAAAGGTATATGAGAGTATATCGTCGATCTGAAAAGGGAGGTAGGAGATGAATCTCTACGACCAATAACAGAGAACCCATGAAATAGATCCCCGTTAGGAAGACCATTGCATTCAATAGGCAATACTCCCTTCACATCCCTCTGACATTCGCTGTACTCTGAGAGGAATCGGGCTTCAAAATGCTGAGAAGCGCATGTCAACGTAGAAATCTTAGTACAAACTTACTTCACCACCGCCATAGGAGGCAAAGTTTGTAAAAACTGAATTGTGGGTGTGGTGAGGGGTGTCTTTATAGGCATTTGAGGTTTAGGAAACTTTGACCCTCCTGGTAGGATTGTATATCCCATACGTCCCTAGCTCATGGACTCTTGCAAATTACATGAAAAAAATTGATCCTCTAAACATGCTGTTGAAGAAACAAGAGTCGGTTGGTGTGAGATTCTGCTAAAGGAAAAGATGGAGCTTGAACCAAGATGTCGTCCAGATATAGAAACACTGCAATACCCTGATACCTAATCACACACAAAAGGGCACCTAGAAACTTTGTGAATATTCTTGGAGCTGTAGTCAGACCAAACGAAAATGCAACAAGCTGAAAATGTCTGTCCAGAAAGGCAAACCTCAGAAAACTGAAAATGGTCTCTGAATTGGAATATGAAAATAAGCATCCTTTAAATCTATTGTGGACATAAACCGACCTTGATGAATAAAACGCAGAATAGTCTGAATGGTTTCTATTCTGAAAGATGAAATCCTTGCAAACCTGTTAAGAGCATTTAGATCTAGAACTGGTCTGAAAGCACCTTCCTTCTTCAGAATAATGGATATTTGAATAAAATCCGATCCACTGTTCCTGCAAAGGAACTGGAACAATCACTCCCATATCTTCCAGATCTGAGTCAGACTGGAGAAAAGTGTGAGCTTTTACATAATTCCTTGGAACATTGGACAGAAAAAAAAAATTCTTCTGGGAGGCCATGTTCTGAATCCTATTCACTATCCCTGAGAAACTATATTCTGACCCAACCGGTCTGGAAGAGACTGAAATCAAGCCTCCTGAAAAATGATTCATCTGGCCCTACCAGAACTTCTGGGGCAAGGGTTGCACCTTCATGCAGTTTTTGTAGTAGGAATAGATTTCTTACCCAGGTTTGACTTGTTCCAGTTAACATTAGGTCTCCAGACTGAACCAGGGGAACCTTGCTTTTGAGCAGAGGAGTAAGTTTTGGAAACTTTGGATTTCCCTCTGAGGAAAAAAAGCCTCTTTACCTCCAGTAATAGTAGGTTTAATTGAATCTAAATCAGAACCAAATAACTTCTTTCCCTGAAAGGAAACAGATAATCTGGATTTTTACACCATATCAGCAGACCAGGATTTAAGCCATAAGGCTCTCCTGGCAAACACTGCCAAAGTCATGCTTTGACATTTGTCTTCAGAATATCAAATACAACATCACAAATAAAAGAATTGGCACTCTTGAGCCAACCCAGAAGATTTGCACTAGAAGGGTCATCAGAATACTGCTCTGAAAGACTAGACAACAGGGAAGTGAAATAAGTAGCTACGTCAGCAATAGAAATAGCTGGCCTGAGAATATAACCTGCATGTAAAAAGGTCCAGCTACCATGAAAAGTCTAACTCTGTCTAAAGTGTCTTTAAAAGAAGTATTGTCTTCCAAAGCAATAGTAGCACGTTTATCCAGATTGGGAATGGCCCCATCCACCTTGGGAACTGTTTCCCATAAATCTAAATTAGCAGCAGGTAAAGGCTATAACTTTTTAAACCTTGCAGAAGGATTACAAGAATTACCTGGCTTAGACTATGTCATGATCACATCCATTCCGCTTATACTTATCATATGAATCATAATCTGTTTCACATTACTGCCCCTTTAAATACTCACTAGGAATCTCAGGGCTATAAATAGCCTCCTCCCACTTCACACATTGCTTGGTATTGGACCGTGGTATCTCACTTACTGTCAGTACTCCTAGCTCATTGTGAACTGAACCTTGCCTCTCAGAGCTATTCGCTCTGCACCGCTTGCCTGTCTACTCTCTGCCGCCTGTCCGCTGTTTCTCCGCTTCCGGAACTCCTGTACAGTGACGTCACACGCCATCTCCTCACCGCTTCTACTCAGCTACTTTGGATCACAGCACCCTAATCTGAAATATCCTGACACCGGTTACTTACTTTGTCTTCAGGTATCACTACCCTGCTCCCTCTCCTTACCTTACCTGTTAAAGTATCAAATTCATAAATAATAGGATCATTCTGCTTTATACTCTGACACTTAAAGGTATACTTACAGCATTATGTATATTTGTGTTAACACTGTTCCTCTTGGTATTTTGCCGACGTTGTCCTGCTGCAAATGATTAGTGAGAAACTCACAGGTGGCAGCCATAGTATAATAGCAGCATCATATTACCATCTAATAAATAGCTATGATTCTATGTGGGTTTTCACATTACAAATCTTGTGATTGATGTTACTACCCAAATCACAACACAAATTCAGACACTCACACAAAGAGTGGACTTGCTAACTGATGGGCTTAATTCTTTAAAACAAGAAAATTATGTCCTAAAAGCTTATATCAAAGACTTTGTAGAAACTAAATCCCATTTCCAGGACCACAAGTAAGTTTACCCGATGTCTTCACAGGTGACAGGAAACTTTTCAGGGATTTTAAAAATTCCTGTTTATTGCTCTTTACCCTAAAAACTTACACCTATGCTACAGATAGAATCAAAGTCATGACTACTATCTCTTATTTGAGAGCAGAGCCCAGAAGCAGGGCAAATAATTTTCTAGAATGTAACAATGATATTTTGAATTCTCTGGAGTCCTTCTTCTCTGCTTTGGGCCAATTGTATGATGACCCATACAAGCATTTAACAGCTGAAACTGCCATGAGGTCTCTAAAGCAGAGGAGAAGGGATGTAGAGGATTATATAGCGGACTTCAAGAGGTGGGCAAGAGACACACAGTGGAACAATCTGTCGTTAAGAAACCAGTACCGCTTGGGTCTCTCTGATGCCATAAAGGATGAGCTCTCACGCACGGAATTACCAGCAACCTTAGAAGAATTGATAAATCTTAGCATCAGTATTGACAGACGTCTCCGAGAGAGACAACACGAGAGGTCTTCCCATGACACCAGTACTAAAAGATCCACACCCACAACCTCCAGCTACACCGTTCCAAAGAATACCAGTGAACATATGGAGATTGGATTTCTTAAAGGGCCACTAACTAACCAAGAGAAACTCAGAAGACGCACACAGAACTTATGCATGTACTGTGCCTCTGACGAACATCTGGTTAATGCCTGTCCAATCATACAAAGACAAAAACAGGGTAAGACTACTCCTACATATCATTCCCTTAATGCTGATAGTAATACCTCCAGTTACTGTAAATTATCCCTTTTGTTGCAGTGGGAACAACTCTGGGTCAACGTTCAGCCAAAAAGAAAGAGAGGTAGCCGTACGTCTTCCAGAATAAACAACGAATAGAGAAGATGTTTGACGGAAATCCTTGGTCGCTTGTAAGTAAAACTTCAAAGCCCGAACCACATCCATGTTATGCAAGAGACGTTCCTTCTTAGAAGAAGGATTAGGACACAAGGAAGGAACCACAATTTCCTGTTTAATATTCTTATTAGAAACAACCTTAGGAAGAAATCCAGGTTTAGTACGCAAAACCACCTTATCAGAATGGAAAATAAGATAAGGCGAATCACATTGCAACGCAGAAAGCTCAGAAACTCTTTGAGCCAAAGAGATAGCAACTAAAAACAAAACTTTCCAAGATAATAGTTTAATATCGATGGAATGCATGGGTTCAAACGAAACCCCTTGAAGAACATTGAGAACTACTTTCAAACTCCATGGCGGAGCAATAGGTTTCAACACAGGCTTCATTCTGATTAAAGCCTGACAAAAAGACTGAACGTCTGGGACATCCGCCAGGCGCTTGTGTAGTAAAATTGACAAAGCAGAAATTTGTCCCTTTAAGGAACTAGCTGATAATCCCTTCTCCAATCCTTCTTGGAGAAAAGACAAAATCCTAGGAATCTAAATCCTACTCTACTCGCACCAGTAAAGATATTTACGCCATATCTTATAGTAAATCTTTCTCGTGACAGGCTTGCGAGCCTGAATCAAAGTATCAATGACCGATTCAGAGAATCCCCACTTAGATAAAACTAAGCGTTCAATCTCCAAGCAGTCAGCTGCAGAGAATTTAGGTTTGGATGTTGGAACGGACCTTGAATGAGAAGGTCCTGACTCAAGGCAGTTTCCACGGTGGCAGAGATGACATGTCCACTAGATCTGCATACCAAATCCTGCATGGCCACGCAGGCGCTATCAGGATTACTGAAGCTCTCTCCTGTTTGATTCTTGCAATCAGACGGGGTAGGAGAGGAAATGGTGGAAACACATAAGGTTGAACGACCAAGGTACTGCTAGAGCATCTACCAGTACAGCTTGGGGATCCCATGACCTGAACCCGTAACGAGGAAGTTTGGCATTCTGACGAGATGCCAACAGATCCAATTCCGGTGTGCCCCATTGACGGATCAATGATGCGAAGACCTCCGGATGAAGTTCCCACTCCCCCGGATAAAAAGTCTGACGACTTAGAAAATCCACTTCCCAGTTCTCTACTCCTGGGATATAGATTGCTGATAGATGGCAAGAGTGAGCCTCCGCCCATCGGATTATCTTTGAAACCTCTATCATCGCTAGAGAACTCCTTGTTCCCCTTTGATGATTGACATATGCTACAGTCGTGATATTGTCCGACTGGAATCTTATGAATTTGGCCAAAGTCAACTGAGGCCACGCCTGAAGCGCATTGAATATTGCTCTCAGTTACAGAGTATTGACTGGTAGTAGAGACTCCTCCTGAGTCCAAACAGCCTGAGCTTGCAGGGAATTCCAGACTGCACCCCAGCCCAAGAGGCTGGCGTCCGTCGTCACTATTACCCATGCTGGCCTGCGGAAGCACATTCCCTGGGACAGATGATCCTGTGACAACCACCAAAGAAGAGAGTCTCTGGTCTCTTGATCCAGATTTATCTGAGGAGATAAATTTGCATAATCCCCATTCCACTGTCTAAGCATGCACAGCTGCAGTGGTCTGAGATGAAAGTGAGCAAACAGAACTATGTCCATTGCTGCTACCATTAATCCAATGACCTCCATACACTGAGCCACTGATGGCCGAGGAATGGACTGAAGTGCTCGGCAATTTTTTAGAATCTTTGACTTTCTGACCTCCATCAGAAATATTTCCATGTTTACCGAGTGTATCAGAGTTCCCAAGAATGGAACTCTTGTTAGTGGAACTAGTGAACTCTTTTCTATATTCACTTTCCAACCGTGAGTTCTTAGAAATGCCAACACAATGTCCTTGTGACATTTGGTCAGATAAGTTGACACCTGGATCAAAATATCGTCCAGATAGGGTGCCACTGCTATGCCTCGTGGCCTGAGAACCCCCAGAAGGGACCCTAGCACCTTTGTGAATACTCTGGGAGCTGTGGCCAACCCGAAAGGAAGGGCCGCAAACTGATAGTGTTTGTCCAGAAAGGCAAACCTTAGAAACTGATGATGATCCTTGTTTATAGAAATGTGAAGATACGCATCCTTTAGGTCCACTGTGGTCATATATTGACCCTCCTGGATCATTGGCAAAATTGTTCGTATAGTCTCCATCTTGAACAATGGGACTCTGAGAAATTTGTTTAGGCATTTGAGATCTAAAATTGGTCTGAAAGTTCCCTCTTTTTTGGGAACCACGAACAGATTTGAGTAAAACCCTTGTCCCTGTTCTAGTTTTGGAACTGGGCAAATTACTCCCATGGTATAGAGGTCTTTTACCCAGCGTAAGAACGCCTCTCTTTTTGTCTGGTCTACAGACAAACTTGAAAGATGAAACCTCCCCCTTGGGAGAAATTCCTTGAATTCCAGCTGATACCCTTGGGTCACAATTTCCAATGGCCAAGGGTCCTGAACATCTTTTGCCCAAGCCTGAGCAAAGAGAGAAAGTCTGCCCCCTACTAAATCCGGTCCCGGATCGGGGGCTGCCCCTTCATGCTGTCTTGGTAGCAACAGTGGGCTTCTTGGCTTGTTTACCCTTATTGCAGTTCTGGTTAGGTCTCCAGACTGACTTGGATTGAGCAAAATTCCCATCCTGCTTTGTGTTGGAAGCGGAAGTAGAGGGTCCTTTAAAGTTCCCGAAAGGAACGAAAATTATTTTGTTGAGCCCATATCTTCACAGTCTTATCCTGAGGCAGGGCATGACCTTTACCTCCAGTAATGTCAGAAATGATTTCCTTTAATTCAGGCCCGAATATGGTCTTACCCTTAAAATGAATAGCTAACAGCTTAGACTTTGATGACACATCAGCAGACCAAGACTTGAGCCATAATGCTCTACGAGCTAAGATGGCAAAGCCTGCATTTTTCGCCGCTAATTTAGCCATTTGAAAAGCGGCATCTGTAATAAAAGAATTAGCGAGCTTGAGACCCTTAATTCTATCCAAAATATCATCTAATGGGGTCTCAACCTTAAGAGACTCCTCTAGAGCCTCAAACCAAAAAGCTGATGCAGTAGTAACTAGAACAATGCAAGCTATAGGTTGTAAAAGAAAACCCTGATGAATAAACAATTTCTTTAGAAGACCCTCTAGTTTTCTATCCATAGGATCTTTGAAAGCACAACTGTCCTCAATAGGTATAGTTGTACGCTTAGCTAGGGTAGAAATAGCTCCCTCCACCTTAGGGACCATTTGCCAAGAATCCCGAATGGTATCAGATATGGGAAACATTTTCTTAAAATTAGGAGGGAGAGAGAACTGAATGCCTGGTCTATCCCATTCCTTTGTAACAATGTCCGAAATTCTTTTAGGGACTGGAAAAACATCAGTGTAAGTAGGTACCTCTAGATATTTGTACATCTTACACAATTTCTCTGGTGGTATCACTATAGGGTCACAATCATCCAGAGTCGCTAAAACCTCCCGGAGTAACAGGCGGAAGTGTTCAAGCCTAAATTTAAAGGACATCATGTCCGAATCTGTCTGAGGTAACACATTTCCTGAATCTGAAAGTTCTCCCTCAGACAGCAATTCCCCAACCCCCAAATCAGGCACTGTGAGGGTACATCGGAAATGGCCAATAAGGCATCAGAGGGCTCAGTATTTACCTTAATACCTGACCTACTGCGTTTACCCTGTAAAACTGGCAGTTTAGGTAATACCTCTGTAAGGGTAGTAGACATAACTGCAGCCATATCTTGTAGAGTAAAAGAATTAGACGCACTAGAAGTACTTGGCGTCGCTTGAGTGGGCGTTAAAGGTTGTGACACTTTGGGAGAATTGGATGGCATAACCTGATTCTCTTCAGACTGAGAATCATCCTTAGACATACTTTTATCACCTAAAATATGTTCTTTGCAGTGTAAGGCCATTTCAGTACAAGAGGGACACAATGTAAGTAGGGGTTCCACAATGGCTTCTAAACACATAGAACATTGACTTTCCCCAATGTCAGACATGTTGAACAGGCTAGTAATAACCACAAAAGTTGTGAAAACACTTTATTTATTGAAAAAAACACCAATTTTAAAAAACCGTACTGCGCCTTTAAGAAGTAAAAAAGCACACAATTTTTCCAAATCTGCTTCAAAATGCTATTAAGCTTACAATTTTAGCATATATCCTTCTTATATTGTAGCCTGATATTGCACCACAAGTAAGGGACAAATTAACCCTCTATAAGAAAAAACGTTACGCCAAAAACGTTATGAAAACAACTTAGACAACCCCCTTTACCTCGCCACAGCTCTGCTGTGGCGCCTACCTGCCCTCAGGGGTCTGACAAACTTCTCACTATGACTCCGGTAGACAATCTCTCAGCTTGGGCCCACCCGAAGCTGAAGTTTGTTGCCTTCTTGTCAAAATCAACTGCGCATCTGAGGCGCAAAAATTAGGCCCCACCCATCATATGCGATGTCCTCTCGGCCTAAAAAACGCAGGGAAGCGGTACAGAAACTAGCCATGTGGATAGGCATCCTAATTGTATAATATAGCCATGTTAACCCCCAGCACAATGCCCAAACACCAGTGATATTAACCGTTTGTGCAATAAAAACGTTATGCTGCCCCAGTGTCTAAACCATGCTGCCATCATTTTCTTGCTGCATTTAGCCCATAACAATTAAATACACAGGTCTCCAGTAATACCATTTCTTATGTCTTATAGGTTTACTGCTTACCCCTTCCCTCTTGGGAACTATGTCAGCCTGTTCTGAAATATCACAGTCTCTTCAGAAGTAAATGACTGAACATACCTCAATGATTGTAGCATGAAAACGTTCCCCACACTGAAGCTTCTCTAGTACTCCTCAGCCATTCTGTGGGAACTCATATGGATCTTAGTGACATCTGCTAAGATCATCAACCTCCAGGCAGAAATCTTCTTCTATATGCTGCCTGAGGAAAAATAGTACTCACCGGTACCATTTAAAATAAAAAATTATTGATTGAAGAAACTAAAACTATCATTTTAAAACCTCTTTCACTTTACCTCTTCCTATTACTAGTATAGGCAAAGAGAATGACTGGGGGTGGAGAGAAGGGAGGAGCTATATATACAGCTCTGCTGTGGTGCTCTTTGCCACTTCCTGTTAGCAAGAGGATAATATCCCACAAGTAAGGATGAATCCGTGGACTTGTATCTAGTAGAAGAAAAAGGAATATGAAAGATGACACGGAGTAGTCCTCTGCACTCAAGAGGTTAAACTGAGAACAAATTGGGTATAGATTGTACAAAGTATGGATAGACCGATATCGTTTTTTCAGGGCCGATACCAATTACTTACCGCCTTTCAGGCTGATAACCGATAACAGGGGCCAATATTATGTAAATTTACAGTTTTGAAAAATCAACACAATTTCTACACAAAGCTGGTATAAACTGAACATGCTTATTAAAATTTTAAACATTAAAAGTAAACAACTGGGAAAAATAAAGTGCTTTAAAATTAACTTATTAAATGGCTTTCCAAAACATAAGAAATGGCATAAATCCCTTTTAAACTGCACACTGATATACAATAAATTTAAGTCACTACTACAAAGCTAGACACTACACGATTTCTTTAATACTCCCAGTTATGTAGAAAAACATTATAGTGCAGAAAGCATAACATTTGAGCATGTTCTCCTGTTAAACGGCTTCTGTTTTTTTCATATATTGCTGCCACTTCACTAAAAACACGGTCACTTGGTACACTTTAGAGAGAAGAGTTAAAAGAAAAGTAAAAAAAAAAAAAAAATATATATATATATATATATATATATATATATATACCGCCACTTGACAGGGAAAGAAGGACATGCTGGAATATCAGTGCTAGATTTATTTGCTTTAATTTTTAATATACTCATATATTTATTGGATTGCAAATACCTTCCCTGGAACTGATGAATGGACTATAAGGCCTAGATTTAGAGTTGGGCGGTAGCCGTGAAAACCAGCGTTAGAGGCTCCTAACACTGGTTTTAGGCTACCTCCGGTATTTGGAGTCATTAAAAAAAGGGTCTAACGCTCACTTTTCAGCCGCGACTTTTCCATACCGCAGATCCCCTTACGTAAATTGCGTATCCTATCTTTTCAATGGGATTTTTCTAACTCCGGTATTTAGAGTCGTGTCTGAAGTGAGCGTTAGACATCTAACGACAAAACTCCAGCCGCAGGAAAAAAGTCAGTAGTTAAGAGCTTTCTGGGCTAACGCCGGTTCATAAAGCTCTTAACTACTGTACTCTAAAGTACACTAACACCCATAAACTACCTATGTACCCCTAAACCGAGGTCCCCCCACATCGCCGCCACTCGATTAAAATTTTTTAACCCCTAATCTGCCGACCGCCACCTACGTTATACTTATGTACCCCTAATCTGCTGCCCCTAACACCGCCGACCCCTTTATTATATTTATTAACCCCTAACCTGCCCCCCACAACGTCGCAGCCAGCTACCTACAATAATTAACCCCTAATCTGCCGACCGCAAAGCGCCGCCACCTACGTTATACTTATGTACCCCTAATCTGCTGCCCCTAACACCGCCGACCCCTATATTATATTAACCCCTAATCTGCCCCCCTCAATGTCGCCTCCACCTGCCTACACTTATTAACCCCTAATCTGCCGAGCGGACCGCACCGCTATTATTATAAAGTTATTAACCCCTAATCCACCCCACTAGCCCTATAATAAATAGTATTAACCCCTAATCTGCCCTCCCTAACATCGCCGACACCTAACTTCAATTATTAACCCCTAATCTGCCGACTGGAGCTCACCGCTATTCTAATAAATGTATTAACCCCTAAAGCTAAGTCTAACCCTAACACTAACACCCCCCTAAATTAAATATAATTTTAATCTAACGAAATTAATTAACTCTTATTAAATAAATTATTCCTATTTAAAGCTAAATACTTACCTGTAAAATAAATCCTAATATAGCTACAATATAAATTATAATTATATTATAGCTATTTTAGGATTAATATTTATTTTACAGGTAACTTTGTATTTATTTTAACCAGGTACAATAGATATTAAATAGTTAAGAACTATTTAATAGCTAAAATAGTTAAAATAATTACAAAATTACCTGTAAAATAAATCCTAACCTAAGTTACAATTAAACCTAACACTACACTATCAATAAATTAATTAAATAAAATACCTATAATTATCTACAATTAAACCTAACACTACACTATCAATAAATAAATTAAATACAATACCTACAAATAACTACAATGAAATAAACTATCTAAAGTACAAAAAATAAAAAAGAACTAAGTTACAAAAAAATAAAAAAATATTTACAAACATAAGAAAAATATTACAACAATTTTAAACTAATTACACCTACTCTAAGCCCCCTAATAAAATAACAAAGCCCCCCAAAATAAAAAAATGCCCTACCCTATTCTAAATTACTAAAGTTCAAAGCTCTTTTACCTTACCAGCCCTGAACAGGGCCCTTTGCGGGGCATGCCCCAAGAAGTTCAGCTCTTTTGCCTGTAAAAAAAAACATACAATACCCCCCCCCCAACATTACAACCCACCACCCACATACCCCTAATCTAACCCAAACCCCCCTTAAATAAACCTAACACTAAGCCCCTGAAGATCTTCCTACCTTATCTTCACCATACCAGGTTCACCGATCGATCCAGAAGAGCTCCTCCAATGTCCTGATCCAAGCCCAAGCGGGGGGCTGAAGAGGTCCATGATCCGGCTGAAGTCTTCATCCTAGCGGGGCAGAAGAGGTCTTCCATCCGATTGAAGTCTTCATCCAAGCGGGATCTTCTATGGTCATCCATCCGGAGCGGAGCGGCAGGATCCTGAAGACCTCCGACGCGGAACATCCATCCTGGCCGACGACTGAACGACGAATGACGGTTCCTTTAAATGACGTCATCCAAGATGGCGTCCCTCGAATTCCGATTGGCTGATAGGATTCTATCAGCCAATCGGAATTAAGGTAGGAATATTCTGATTGGCTGATGGAATCAGCCAATCAGAATCAAGTTCAATCCGATTGGCTGATTGGATCCCAATTGAATTCTGATTGGTTGATTGGATTCTATCAGCCAATCGGAATTAACGTAGGAATATTCTGATTGGCTGATGGAATCAGCCAATCAGAATCAAGTTCAATCCGATTGGCTGATTGGATCCCAATTGAATTCTGATTGGTTGATTGGATTCTATCAGCCAATCGGAATTAACGTAGGAATATTCTGATTGGCTGATTCCATCAGCCAATCAGAATATTCCTACCTTAATTCCGATTGGCTGATAGAATCCTATCAGCCAATCGGAATTCGAGGGACGCCATCTTGGATGACGTCATTTAAAGGAACCGTCATTCGTCGTTCAGTCGTCGGCCAGGATGGATGTTCCGCGTCGGAGGTCTTCAGGATCCTGCCGCTCCGCTCCGGATGGATGACCATAGAAGATCCCGCTTGGATGAAGACTTCAATCGGATGGAAGACCTCTTCTGCCCCGCTTGGATGAAGACTTCAGCCGGATCATGGACCTCTTCAGCCCCCCGCTTGGGCTTGGATCAGGACATCGGAGGAGCTCTTCTGGATCGATCGGTGAACCTGGTATGGCGAAGATAAGGTAGGAATGATCTTCAGGGGCTTAGTGTTAGGTTTATTTAAGGGGGGTTTGGGTTAGATTAGGGGTATGTGGGTGGTGGGTTGTAATGTTGGGGGGGGTATTGTATGTTTTTTTTTACAGGCAAAAGAGCTGAACTTCTTGGGGCATGCCCTGCAAAGGGCCCTGTTCAGGGCTGGTAAGGTAAAAGAGCTTTGAACTTTAGTAATTTAGAATAGGGTAGGGCATTTTTTTTATTTTGGGGGTCTTTGTTATTTTATTAGGGGGCTTAGAGTAGGTGTAATTAGTTTAAAATTGTTGTAATATTTTTCTTATGTTTGTAAATATTTTTTTATTTTTTGTAACTTAGTTCTTTTTTATTTTTGTACTTTAGATAGTTTATTTCATTGTAGTTATTTGTAGGTATTGTATTTCATTTATTTATTGATAGTGTAGTGTTAGGTTTAATTGTAGATAATTATAGGTATTTTATTTAATTAATTTATTGATAGTGTAGTGTTAGGTTTAATTGTAACTTAGGTTAGGATTTATTTTACAGGTAATTTTGTAATTATTTTAACTATTTTAGCTATTAAATAGTTCTTAACTATTTAATAGCTATTGTACCTGGTTAAAATAAATACAAAGTTACCTGTAAAATAAATATTAATCCTAAAATAGCTATAATATAATTATAATTTATATTGTAGCTATATTAGGATTTATTTTACAGGTAAGTATTTAGCTTTAAATAGGAATAATTTATTTAATAAGAGTTAATTAATTTCGTTAGATTAAAATTATATTTAATTTAGGGGGGTGTTAGTGTTAGGGTTAGACTTAGCTTTAGGGGTTAATACATTTATTAGAATAGCGGTGAGCTCTAGTCAGCAGATTAGGGGTTAATAATTGAAGTTAGGTGTCGGCGATGTTAGGGAGGGCAGATTAGGGGTTAATACTATTTATTATAGGGTTAGTGAGGCGGATTAGGGGTTAATAACTTTATTATAGTAGCGCTCAGGTCCGGTCAGCAGATTAGGGGTTAATAAGTGTAGGCAGGTGGAGGCGACGTTGTGGGGGGCAGATTAGGGGTTAATAAATATAATATAGGGGTCGGCGATGTTAGGGCAGCAGATTAGGGGTACATAGGGATAATGTAAGTAGCAGCGGTTTACGGAGCGGCAGATTAGGGGTTAATAATAATATGCAGGGGTCAGCGATAGCGGGGGCGGCAGATTAGGGGTTAATAAGTGTAAGGTTAGGGGTGTTTAGACTCGGGGTACATGTTAAGAGTGTTAGGTGCAGACGTAGGAAGTGTTTCCGCATAGCAAACAATGGGGCTGCGTTAGGAGCTGAACGCGGCTTTTTTGCAGGTGTTAGGTTTTTTTTCAGCTCAAACAGCACCATTGTTTCCTATGGGGGAATCGTGCACGAGCACGTTTTTGAGGCTGGCCGCGTCCGTAAGCAACTCTGGTATCGAGAGTTGAAGCTGCGTTAAATATGCTCTACGCTCCATTTTTGGAGCCTAACGCAGCCTTTATGTGGACTCTCAATACCAGAGTTATTTTTATGGTGCGGACAGAAAAAAGCCGGCGTTAGCTTTTCGGGTCGTTACCGACAAAACTCTAAATCTAGCCGTAAGTTTCTTATGGACAGTTTTATACATGTGTAACAGTGCCACCTAATGGTCAGAGCATTGTTATCCACTGCTAGAGAATAATGATACTAGTCTCCTATAGTTACTGCATAGCTTTCTACTCAAGGTTTGTTGTCGTGGAAATTTAATTGATGTGCCTGAACTATCATTTGTTTTTATGTTTTTTTTCTATGCCCATGAAAGGGGAAGATACAATATTTAAATTAAAAAAATCGTCAAATATAGCAGCTTTAGTGAAATGTTTTGCAAATGTGTAAAATGTATCAGAATGTAACAAATAATGTACTATTTGTGACAGCAATTATCAAGCAGATTGATTTTATGTATTGCTGACCCCTATGAGCAAATCAAAAGTAATTTAGCTCTGTTTACTTAAGGGAAACTATGTAGTTTTAAGTGCCACCTAAAGATTACATTTTCCATTTCACAAATTATATATGTTTATTTATGCAAGTCAATCTACAGGCCTGCCATTGGTGGTACGGTAGTTGGTAACTGAGCTCCCAGGAACACCTGGGCTTCAGGCAAATACCGATTATTTCAGAAATTCCAAATATCAGCCCTAATAATCGGCCGCTCCAATATATTGGTCTATCCCTAGTACAAAGAGATGTTTAAAGCCTAAACTCAAGTCTTGCTGACACAGAAAAGGAGTAAATTGCAGGTATATTCTAGACAAGCTGGCAGAATAAACATTAACCAAATGTCTTTTCCTGTGGAACGATCCCCTCAGCATGCAGTCTCTGTTTGACTTCACAAAATATTAATAAGGGCCATGATTTTAGAATAACTCTAGACACTCACAGCACATCTTAAAGGCCTAATGTGTCATTCCACTGTTTCAATCATTACTATTTTATTAAAATAAAAGCTTTCCACAAATTAATCAATGCTAAATAAATTCATGTATTTCACAGTTTGCAACTGCATCCAAATTCAGGTTAGATTACACAGTGAAAAAAAATAAAGTATCTTGTGTTTACTTAAAAATTAGATTATTAACCTCACAAAGGGTCAATGAAATGACACACTGATGTTTCCTACTGATGTATCCACTCACTGGGAAGAATCTCACATGTGAACTTGTATAACCCCTTTCTGAGAAATACATAGTATCAATTTGTGCCTAAACTTGCTGAGAATTGTTATAACTGAGGGAGCATCTAGGCCACTGTTTTTCAACCAGTGTGCCGTGAGAGATCCTCAGGTGTGCCGCGGCAGACTGACAACAGTGCGGGGGTGTCCCTTTTTCAAATTTTGAAATATTGGTAGGTATGTGAAAGGCTCATCAGGCATCATTTACAACCATGACATTGACATTCATTGACAGAAAATCATTATGATTGTTTGTGAATGAATGTCAATATGTCATGTATAGTTTGTAGGAGGCATGGCATGACAGCACAGTACAGTGTGTGTGTGTGTGTGTGTGTATATATATATATATATATATATATATATATATATATATATATATATATATATATATATATATATATTTATAGCAAAGATGTGCACTCTTACTTATCGCCGACTGCCAGGGTGCTAGTAAGACTTAGATATAACAGAACAAAATGCTTGCACTCACTGGTCTTTTTATGAAAAACTTTTACTTAGAACAAAAACTGACGTTTCGAGGACAATATCCCCTTCTTCAGACAACGCGTGCATCAAACAATAGTGACTTTATACAATGTTGCAAAAAAAAAACTCCCCCCAATTAGAGCAAAAAACCGCCAAACAAGTAACCATGATGACCTATGAGTCACACTGTAAACAATCAAGTGTTAACATATTATTAGAAAATTATATATAAGCCATCCAGGCTCCAAAGTTAAAAGTGACAGCCCAGGTGCTATATAGAGGAACTGTGGAAAAATAGAAACTGAGGCGGATAACACACAGAATAGAAAAAGCGGAATGATAGTGTACATTCGGTCATTCAACTAACGCTTTCAACTCCATATCCATCGAACAAGGGGAGCATTAACTCAGTAATGCCACTGAGCTGTTGTTCGTTCCTGGTAGAGCGCTTCTCTCTTTGTATGCAAATTATTATGACCCTGGGGAAGTCTCCCTATGGGTGATGGGGGCAACCAGACGTGGACTCCTTGCCCAGTGTGCTTAGAGGAATGTGGCTGCACCTCACTGACGAGGCCCATAGGAGGCCGAAACGATCGTCTGGGGTTGTCATGTTCCTTGTTCAGAGGATAATTGCCTGGTATTTCGGGGCTGGACTGACCTTACTTGGCGGGATCAGACTGATATATTTCAGGAAAGTTTTCTTCTGTGAAAAGCACACTGGTCTAAAAGAGGCTGCCTCCGGGTGGTAAATCGCCATAGAACAAGCCACTGAGCTGTTGTTCGTTCCTGGTAGAGCGCTTCTCTCTTTGTATGCAAATTATTATGACCCTGGGGAAGTCTCCCTATGGGTGATGGGGGAAACCAGACGTGGACTCCTTGCCCAGTGTGCTTAGAGGAATGTGGCTGCACCTCACTGACGAGGCCCATAGGAGGCCGAAACGATCGTCTGGGGTTGTCATGTTCCTTGTTCAGAGGAGAATTGCCTGGTATTTCGGGGCTGGACTGACCTTACTTGGCGGGATCAGACTGATATATTTCAGGAAAGTTTTCTTCTGTGAAAAGCACACTGGTCTAAAAGAGGCTGCCTCCGGGTGGTAAATCGCCATAGAACAAGCCACTGAGCTGTTGTTCGTTCCTGGTAGAGCGCTTCTCTCTTTGTATGCAAATTATTATGACCCTGGGGAAGTCTCCCTATGGGTGATGGGGGCAACCAGACGTGGACTCCTTGCCCAGTGTGCTTAGAGGAATGTGGCTGCACCTCACTGACGAGGCCCATAGGAGGCCGAAACGATCGTCTGGGGTTGTCATGTTCCTTGTTCAGAGGTGAATTGCCTGGTATTTCGGGGCTGGACTGACCTTACTTGGCGGGATCAGACTGATATATTTCAGGAAAGTTTTCTTCTGTGAAAAGCACACTGGTCTAAAAGAGGCTGCCTCCGGGTGGTAAATCGCCATAGAACAAGCCACTGAGCTGTTGTTCGTTCCTGGTAGAGCGCTTCTCTCTTTGTATGCAAATTATTATGACCCTGGGGAAGTCTCCCTATGGGTGATGGGGGAAACCAGACGTGGACTCCTTGCCCAGTGTGCTTAGAGGAATGTGGCTGCACCTCACTGACGAGGCCCATAGGAGGCCGAAACGATCGCCTGGGGTTGTCATGTTCCTTGTTCAGAGGAGAATTGCCTGGTATTTCGGGGCTGGACTGACCTTACTTGGCGGGATCAGACTGATATATTTCAGGAAAGTTTTCTTCTGTGAAAAGCACACTGGTCTAAAAGAGGCTGCCTCCGGGTGGTAAATCGCCATAGAACAAGCCACTGAGCTGTTGTTCGTTCCTGGTAGAGCGCTTCTCTCTTTGTATGCAAATTATTATGACCCTGGGGAAGTCTCCCTATGGGTGATGGGGGAAACCAGACGTGGACTCCTTGCCCAGTGTGCTTAGAGGAATGTGGCTGCACCTCACTGACAAGGCCCATAGGAGGCCGAAACGATCTTCTGGGGTTGTCATGTTCCTTGTTCAGAGGAGAATTGCCTGGTATTTCGGGGCTGGACTGACCTTACTTGGCGGGATCAGACTGATATATTTCAGGAAAGTTTTCTTCTGTGAAAAGCACACTGGTCTAAAAGAGGCTGCCTCCGGGTGGTAAATCGCCATAGAACAAGCCACTGAGCTGTTGTTCGTTCCTGGTAGAGCGCTTCTCTCTTTGTATGCAAATTATTATGACCCTGGGGAAGTCTCCCTATGGGTGATGGGGGAAACCAGACGTGGACTCCTTGCCCAGTGTGCTTAGAGGAATGTGGCTGCACCTCACTGACGAGGCCCATAGGAGGCGGAAACGATCGTCTGGGGTTGTCATGTTCCTTGTTCAGAGGTGAATTGCCTGGTATTTCGGGGCTGGACTGACCTTACTTGGTGGGATCAGACTGATATACTTAAGGAAGGTTTTCCTTTGTGAAAAGCACACTGGTCTAAAAGAGGCTGCCTAAAGTCTGTCTGAAATCCTTTGTTGCTTCTAAATATGAATGGTATGTGAAACATTGTGAAAAAATATGAAAAAACAAGAAAAATATGAAAAAATCAAAAGTCAGTGACCGTGTATATATATATATATTAAAAAATACAAAACAAATGGTTAAAATTGTAAAAAATGATGGAAAAATGTGATGATAAAATATGGTGAAAAATCAAAGGTAGCTTCCATGGTGGAGCCGATGACATATTCACCAGGTCTGCATACCAAGTCCTCCGTGGCCACGCAGGGGCTATTAGGATCACCGAGGCCTGCTCCTGTTTGATCCTGGCTACAAGCCTGGGAAGGAGAGGAAACGGTGGGAACACATAAGCTAGGTTTGACGACCAAGGCGCCACTAATGCATCCACCAGTGTCGCCTTGGGGTCCCTGGATCTGGATCCGTATCGAGGAACCTTGGCGTTCTGGCGAGACGCCATCAGGTCCATATCTGGAATGCCCCATAGTTGGATTAACTGGGCAAAAACCTCCGGGTGGAGTTCCCACTCCCCCGAATGAAAAGTATGGCGACTCAGATAATCCGCCTCCCAGTTGTCCACACCTGGGATGTGAATTGCAGATAGGTGGCAGGAGTGATCCTCCGCCCATTTGATGATCTTGGATACCTCTCTCATCGCTAAGGAACTCTTTGTTCCCCCCTGATGATTGATGTACGCTACAGTCGTCATGTTGTCCGACTGAAACCTTATGAATTTGGCCTTTGCTAGGAGAGGCCACGCCAGGAGCGCATTGAATATCGCTCTCAGTTCTAAAATGTTTATCGGGAGAAGAGACTCTTCTCGAGACCATAGACCTTGAGCTTTCAGAGATTCCCAGACCGCACCCCAGCCTAAGAGACTGGCGTCGGTTGTGACAATGACCCATTCTGGTCTGCGGAAACTCATTCCCTGAGACAGGTGATCGTGAGACAACCACCAGCGAAGAGAATCCCTGGTTACCTGGTCTACTTGAATCTGGGGAGACAAGTCTGCATAGTCCCCATTCCACACAGTTGTAATGGTCTTAGATGAATTCGAGCAAAAGGAACTATGTCCATTGCTGCAACCATCAATCCTACTACTTCCATGCACTGAGCTATGGAAGGCTGAGGAATAGAGTGAAGAACTTGACAAGCGTTTAGAAGCTTTAACTTTCTGACCTCTGTCAGGAAGATCTTCATTTCTAAAGAATCTATGATTGTTACCAAAAAGGGAACTCTTGTTGACGGGGATAGGGAACTCTTTTCTACGTTCACCTTCCACCCGTGAGACCTGAGAAAGGCTAGAACAATGTCTGTATGAGCCTTTGCTTTGGAAAGAGACGACGCTTGGATTAGAATGTCGTCTAGATAAGGTGCTACAGCAATGCCCCTCGGTCTTAGAACCGCTAGAAGGGACCCTAGCACCTTCGTGAAAATTCTGGGAGCAGTGGCTAAACCGAATGGAAGAGCCACGAACTGGTAATGTTTGTCCAAAAAGGCGAACCTCAGGAACTGATGATGATCTTTGTGGATAGGAATATGCAGGTACGCATCCTTTAAGTCCACGGTAGTCATATATTGACCTTCCTGGATTGTTGGTAAGATTGTCCGAATGGTTTCCATTTTGAATGATGGAACTCTGAGGAATTTGTTTAGGATTTTTAGATCCAGAATTGGCCTGAAAGTTCCCTCTTTTTTGGGAACTACGAACAGATTCGAGTAAAAACCCCGACCTTGTTCCACTATTGGAACTGGGTTTATCACTCCCATTTTTAATAGGTCTCCTACGCAATGTAAGAATGCCTGTCTCTTTATCTGGTCTGAAGATAAGCGAGACATGTGGAACCTTCCCCTTGGAGGGAGTTCCTTGAACTCTAGAAGATACCCCTGAGAGACTATTTCTAGCGCCCAGGGATCCGGAACGTCTCTTGCCCAAGCCTGAGCGAAGAGAGAAAGTCTACCCCCCACGAGATCCGGTCCCGGATCGGGGGCTACCCCTTCATGCTGTCTTGGTAGCAGCAGCAGGCTTCTTGGCCTGTTTACCCTTATTCCAGCCTTGCCATGGTTTCCATGCTGGTTTAGGCTGGGAAGAGTTGCCTTCTTGTCTGGAGGCCGCAGAGTTAGGATTCGGTCCGTTCCTGAAATTGCGAAAGGAACGAAAATTGGATTTGTTCTTAGCCTTGAAAGGCCTATCCTGTGGAAGGGCATGTCCCTTTCCACCGGTAATGTCCGAAATAATCTCTTTCAATTCTGGCCCGAAAAGGGTCTTACCCTTGAAAGGAATATTCAGCAATTTATTCTTGGACGACACGTCCGCCGACCAGGATTTTAGCCAGAGCGCTCTGCGCGCCACTATTGCGAAACCTGAATTTTTCGCCGCTAAATTAGCCAATTGGAAAGCGGCATCCAAAATAAAGGAATTAGCCAATTTTAGTGCGTGAATTCTGTCCATGACTTCATCATATGGAGTCTCTTTTTGGAGCGATTTTTCTAGTTCCTCGAACCAAAAATACGCTGCCGAGGTGACAGGAATAATGCACGAGATTGGTTGAAGGAAACCTTGTTGAACAAATATCTTCTTTAGCAATCCTTCCAATTTTTTATCCATAGGATCTTTAAAAGCGCAACTGTCCTCAACAGGAATAGTTGTGCGCTTAGCTAATGTTGACACTGCCCCCTCCACCTTAGGAACCGTTTGCCATGCGTCCTTTCTGGGGTCAACCATGGGGAACATTTTCTTGAATATAGGAGGCGGAACAAAAGGTATACCTGGCTTTTCCCACTCCTTAGTCACTATGTCCGCCACCCGCTTGGGTATCGGAAAGGCATCAGCGTGCACTGGGACCTCTAAGAATTTGTCCAACTTGCACAATTTCTCTGGAATTACCAAAGAATCACAGTCATCGAGAGTAGTTAGGACCTTCTGTATTTAAAACTGAGCTATCACGCTTTCTGGGATAGGATGGCAGTTTGGATAACAGATTTGCTATAGAATTATCCATTACTGCTGTTAATTGCTGCATAGTAACAAGCATTGGCGCGCTAGATGTACTAGCCTGCGCGGGCAAAACTGGTGTCGACAAAGAAGGAGAGGGTGTAGAACTATCCTCACTACCTTCATTAGAAGAATCATCTTGGGCAATCTTATTCAATGTGTAAGGACTGTCCATACTTTGTTTGGACGCTATGACACAATTTGCACATGCATTAACAGGGGGAACCACCTTGGCTTTCATACACACAGAACATAGGTTATCTGAAGGTATAGACATGTTAGACAGACTTTGGCAGGCTAATAATGCAATAAAAGCGTTTTTAAAGAAAAGCGTTACTGTCCCTTTAAATAATAAACAGACACACTTTATTTCTGATATGTTGGAAAACAATGAAGGCAATGTCCGATTTTTACAAAATTTTTAATGCCTTGAAAGTATTGCACACCAAGTTTCAAGACTTTAACCCTTAAAATGAGCAAACCGGAGCTATTTGTTTAATTTAACCACTTTAGTACACTACAATCACAGCCACAGCCTTGCTGCGGCTCTTTACCTTCCCTGAGAGTTATTCAGCACTGAAATAAACCTTCCTGAGTCCGTTTTTTGAAGCCACCAGACCCCTCACATGAAGCTGCATGCACTGCCATGGAAGTAAACTGCGCAATTGAGGCGCGAAAACGGGGCCTCCTTCCTCTGCATACCAGAGTGAAGGGGCCTTTCTGAGAGAAATTGTAGTCTAACTAAATGCCAGGCGAATAAAAACGTTCCCAAAAGTGCTTTTACATACTCAAAAACACTGCCAAACATGAAATAAATCAATCGATTTAGCCCACAATAGTGTCAACCAGTATAGAGCCCAATAATAAGCCTTAATCTGTTATAAGTCTAAGAAAATGGCTTACTTACCCCTTAAGGGAGAATTGACAGTCTTCTAGCATTAACATGTCTTGTTAGAAATATGACTGATCATACCTGTAGCAGATAAGCCTGCAAACTGTTCCCCCCAACTGAAGTTCTCTGGTTTCAACAGTCCTGCGTGGGAACAGCAACCGATTTTAGTTACTACTGCTAAAATCATACTCCTCTTTTAACAGAAATCTTCTTCATTTTCTGTTGTAGAGTAAATAGTACAAACCGGCACTATACTCTTTACCATCCCCGTGGAGATGCTACTTGTTCAGAGCGGCAAAGAGAATGACTGGGGGGCGGAGCCAGGGGGGGGCTATATGGGCAGCTTTCGCTGTGCTCTCTTTGCCATTTCCTGTTGGGGAAGAGAATATTCCCACAAGTAAGGATGACGCCGTGGACCGGACACGCCAATGTTGGAGAAAGAGAGACCAAAAAACAAACAAAAAACACAAAAAACACAATCCTCCAGAAATGATCCTGATAGTGGTTTTGTCTGTAAATCCTATTGTGGAGTCCCAGTGTCAATCCTATTTGATGTAGTGTCCTAAAAACAATAAAATAACATAGTGTATTCCATAAAAATAAAATGACAGTAATTACAATTGTGCTTACCCAGTATCGACGCGTTTCGGCCCCTACTGAGGCCTTTTTCAAGACATCTTGTCTTGAAAAAGGCCTCAATAGGGGCCGAAATGCGTCGATATTACCCAGCCTTTTTTAGGCACTTTACACTTATTCCTCATTAATTGATAGTTCATTTGAGACCAGCTAGGAGGCCTCACGTGTAAAGCATTAGGGTTACCACCTGTGGCGCTTATCTATTTGACCTATCCTGGAAACACATAAGCCAGGTTGAATGACCAGGGTACTGCTAGAGCATCTATCAGTACTGCCTGAGGATCCCTTGACCTGGATCCGTAACGAGGAAGTTTGGCGTTCTGAAGAGACGCCATCAGATCCAATTCTGGTGTGCCCCATAGCTGAACCAGTTGAGCAAACACCTCCGGATGGAGCTCCCACTCCCCCGGATGAAAAGTCTGACAACTTAGAAAATCTGCCTCCCAGTTCTCCACCCCTGGGATATAGATCGCTGATAGATGGCAAGAGTGAGTCTCTGCCCATTGGATTATCCTGGAAACTTCTATCATCGCCAAGGAACTCCTTGTTCCACCCTGATGATTGATATAAGCTACAGTCGTGATGTTGTCCGACTGAAACCTGATGAATCCGGCCGAAGCCAGCTGAGGCCACGCCTGAAGAGCATTGAATATCGCTCTTAATTCCAGAATATTTATCGGTAGGAGGGCCTCCTCCTGAGTCCACAAACCCTGTGCTTTCAGGGAATTCCAGACTGCACCCCAGCCAAGTAGGCTGGCGTCCGTCGTCACAATAACCCACGCTGGCCTGTGGAAACACATTCCCCTGGACAGGTGATCCTGTGACAACCACCAAAGAAGAGAGTCTCTGATCTCTTGATCCAGATTTATCTGAGGTGATAAATCTGCATAATCCCCATTCCACTGTTTTAGCATGCATAGTTGCAGTGGTCTGCACTGCAACTATGCCCATACCATAAGTCCGATTAACTCCATACACTGAGCCACTGACGGCCGAGGAATGGAATGAAGAGCTCGGCAGGTGGTTAAAATCTTTGATTTCCTGACCTCCGTCAGAAATATTTTCATGTCCACCGAATCTATCAGAGTTCCCAGGAATGGAACTCTTGTGAGAGGAATAAGAGAACTCTTTTTCACGTTCACCTTCCACCCATGAGATCTTAGAAAGGCCAACACTAAGTCTGTGTGAGACTTGGCAAGTTGGAAAGTCGACGCTTGAATTAAGATGTCGTCTAGATAAGGCACCACTGCTATGACCCTCGGCCTTAGGACCGCCAGAAGGGACCCTAGCACCTTTGTGAATATTCTTGGTGCCGTGGCCAACGCGAAGGGAAGAGCCACAAACTGGTAATGCCTGTCCAGAAAGGCAAACCTGAGGAACTGGTGATGATCTTTGTGGATAGGAATGTGTAGATACGCATCCTTTAGATCCACGGTAGTCATATATTGACCCTCCTGGATCATTGGTAAAATAGTCCGAATGGTCTCCATCTTGAAAGGATGGAACTCTTAGGAATTGGTTTAGGATCTTGAGATCTAGAATTGGTCTGAAGGTTCCCTCTTTTTTGGGAACCACAGATTGGAGTAGAAACCTTGCCTCTGTTCTGTTTTCGGAACTGGGCAGATCACTCCCATGGTAAAAAGGTCTTCTACACAGAGTAAGAACGCCTCTCTTTTTGTCTGGTTTACAGACAATTGAGAAATATGGAACCTCCCCCTAGGAGGAGAATCTTTGAAATCTAAAAAAAGAGAGTAAGTCTGCCCCCTACTTGATCCGGTCCCGGATCGGGGGCTACCCCTTCATGCTGTCTTAGTGGCAGCAGCAGGCTTTTTGGCCTGTTTACCCTTGTTCCAAGGCTGGTTAGGTCTCCAGGTTGGCTTGGATTGAGCAAAGTTCCCCTCTTGCTTTGCAGCCGGGGAAGAGGAAGCGGGACCACCCTTGAAGTTTCGAAAGGAACGAAAATTATTTTGTTTGGTCCTTGATCTTGAGGGAGGGCATGACCCTTCCCTCCAGTGATGTCTGAAATGATCTCTTTTTGCAGGCCCGAATAGGGTCTTACCTTTGAAAGGGATGGTCAAAAGCTTAGATTTAGATGACACATCAGCTGACCAGGACTTAAGCCATAACGCTCTTCGCGCTAAAATGTCAAAACCTGAATTCTTTGCCGCTAACTTAGCAAGATGAAAAGCGGCGTCTGTAATAAAAGAATTAGCCAACTTAAGGGCCTTAATTCTGTCCAAAATATAATCTAGTGGGGTCTCCATCTGAAGAGCCTCTTCTAGAGCCTCAAACCAAAAAGCAGCTGCAGTGGTTACCGGAACAATGCACGCTATAGGTTTAAGAAGAAAACCCTGATGAACAAAAATTTTCTTTACGAGACCTTCTAACCTTTTATCCATAGGATCAATGAAAGCACAACGGTCTAGTTGTATGCTTAGCCAGAGTAGAAATAGCTCCCTCCACCTTAGGGACCGTCTGCCATGAGTCCTTTATGGTGTCAGAAATGGGGAACATTTTCTTAAAAACAGGAGGGGGAGTGAACGGAATACCTGGTCTATCCCACTCCTTAGTAACAATGTCCGAAATCCTCTCAGGGACCGGAAAAACATCAGAGTAAACAGGAACCTCTAAATATTTGTCCATTTTACACAATTTCTCTGGAACGACAATAGGGTCACAATCATCCAGAGTAGCTAAAACCTCCCTGAGCAATAAACGGAGGTGCTCTAGCTTAAATTTAAATGCCGTCATATCTGAATCTGTCTGAGGGAACATCTTTCCTGAATCAGAAATCTCTCCCTCAGACAGCAAATCCCTCATCCCTACCTCAGAACATTGTGAGGGAATATCGGATACGGCTACTAAAGCGTCAGAAGGCTCAGCATTTATTCTTAACCCAGAGCTACTGCGCTTCCCTTGCAACCCTGGCAGTTTAGATGAAACCTCGGTGAGGGTAGTATTCATAACTGAAACCATATCTTGCAAGGTGAAAGAATTAGACGCACTAGAAGTACTTGGCGTCGCTTGTGCGGGCGTAACTGGTTGTGACACTTGGGGAGAACTAGATGGCGAAACCTGATTTCCTTCTGTCTGAGAATCATTTAATGCCAAATTCTTATAAGTCAAAATATGCTGTTTGCAATTTATAGACATATCATTACAATTGGGACACATTCTTAGAGGGGGTTCCACAATGGCTTCTAAACAAATTGAACAATGAGTTTCCTCAGTGTCAGACATGTTTAACAGGCTAGTAATGAAGCAAGCAAGCTTGGAAAACACTTTATTTAATGAAAAAAACACAATTTGCAAAAACGGTACTGTACCTTTAAGAGAAAAAAAGGCATACACAAACTGCAAAACAGGTTAAAATTGCTTCAAAAATTCCGGAATTTTAACAGTACACCCACTAAGCTTTAGAAGGATTGCACCACAAGTAACAAAGCAATAGACCCCCAAATGAAAAAAAACTGATTCATAAGTGTCTAAAACCGGTTAAAACCCCCTAAAGCACCTTGCCACAGCTCTGCTGTGGCCATACCTGCCCTTAGGAAGCGATAATATGGGGTTTAAAGCTTCAATTAGTCCCTCAGAAGACTCTCAGGACCTCAGGAGAAGTTGCTTGCTGCTTGTAAATGTAGGCCCCGCCCACCTCACTCGATGTTGCTGGGGCCTACACAAAACTAACAAACCCTGCCTGAAAGCCATGTGGGTTATAAACAACCCCAAGGAACCCTCAAGCAAATGTCCCATAAAACAGAAAACGTTACTCCCAGACACAAAAACGTTTGTCCCAAATACACATAACAAACTGAGTGCCCACAAAAAATTAACTCTTTATGCAAGCTAGTAAAAACCTCTGATAACACTAGGATTACTGCTTACCCTTCCCCTAATGGGGACACTGTCAGCCTTTCTGAGTTAACACAGTGTCTGCAGAAAATATGACTGACCATACCTCATTGTTGTATAGCAAGAAACCGTTCCTCACACTGAAGTTTTCCTGTACTCCTCAGCTTCTGTGGGAACTGCAGTGGACCTTAGTTACAAATGCTAAGATCATCATCCTCCAGGCAGAAATCTTCATCTATGTCCTGCCTGAGAGTAAATAGCACAACACCGGTACCATTTAAAAATAACAAACACTTGATTGAAGATAAAATAAAACTAACAGTTTAACACCTCTTCTCTTTACCCTTCCTGCTTAGAACCAGCAAAGAGAATGACTGGGGGGTGGAGTTAAGGGGGGAGCTATATAGACTGCTCTGTTGTGGTGCTCTCTTTGCTACTTCCTGTCAGGAAGAGCAATATCCCACAAGTTAGGATGAATCCGTGGACTCGGTACATCTTGCAAAAGAAACATTAATTTTAACTTTCACATATACAACAATATTCATGCAACTACAAATTATCTTTCCTACAGAGAACTGCTACACTGGTAAACATTAGAACTGCTACTTAAAGGGATACTTAACCCACATTTTTTCTTTCATGAATCAGATAGAGCATGCAATTTTAGGCAACTTTCTAATTTACTCCTATTATCAATTTTTCTTCATTCTCTGTGTTTCTTTATTTGATAAAAAACAGAAATGTAAGCTTATGAGCCGGCCCATTTTGGTTCAGGACCCTGTATAGCACTTGCCGATTGGTGGCTACATTTACATACAAAGAGAACAAACAAATATAGATACTAGTAGTAAATTAGAAAGTTGCTTAAAATTGCATGCACTATCTGAATCACAAAATAAAACAACGTATCCCTTTAAGAACATCACTGTGCACATATGGACTTACCATGAATCCTGGGGCATATTCAGAGTTATGCTGCCTTTGATTTTATCTCCAAAGCAAAGGTATCCAAGTGTAGCAAGGGAGACGTACAAAACAGTAACTACTGACATGCCAATATTCAAAGTTTTTCTGAATTCTTTTTTATCTCTCATTCTGTTTTCCAATGGCAACACCTAAACAATAAATAAAACAATAGCATATATTTTAAATATGTTTGTTATTATGAATGTTATCACAAAACTGATATCAAATGTAAAATCTATAGGGAAAACTATGTTGTTTTTTAATTGTTATTTAAAGAAATGTGTACACTTTCTGAATTATGCTCATAACCAGTTTTGCTGTACAATAGTCTAGAATGATAATGGTTTGTGACACATTTCCAAAATATAACATTCCATAAAACATCTACCTGACACATTATTTCTAGCATATAAAAAAATAAAAATAAACAATATGCAATATATATTTATAATATATAAATATATATTGCATATAATATATATAAAAACAATTAAAAAAACATAATTTATGCTTATCTGATAAATTTATTTCTCTTGTAGTGTATCCAGTCCACGGGTCATCCATTACTTATGGAATATATTCTCCTTCCCAACAGGAAGCTGCAAGAGTCCACCCACAGCAAAGCTGCTATATAGCTCTTCCCCTAACTGCCATATTCAGTCATTCGACCGAAAACATGCAGAGAAAGGAAAAACCATAGGGTGCAGTGGTGACTGTAGTTCAAATGAAAAAATTACCTGCCTTAAAGTGACAGGGCGGGCCGTGGACTGGATACACTACAAGAGAAATAAATTTAGCAGGTAAGCATAAATTATGTTTTCTCTTGTTAAGTGTATCCAGTCCACGGATCATCCATTACTTATGGAATACCAATACCAAAGCTAAAGTACACGGATGATGGGAGGGACAAGGCAGGTACTTAAACGGAACCACTGCCTGTAAAAAACCCTTTCTCCCAAAAATAGCCTCCGAAGAAGCAAGGTATCAAATTTGTTAAATTTGAAAAAGTATGAAGCGCAGACCAAGACTCCGTCTTGTAAATCTGTTCAACAGAAGCCACATTTAAAAAAGGCCCAAGTGAAAACCACAGCTCTAGTAGAATGAGCTGTAATCCCTTCAGGAGGCTGCTGTCCAGCAGTCTCATAAGCTAAATGAATTATGCTTTTTAACCAAAAAGACAGAGAGGCTGCTGAAGTCTTTTGACCTCTCCTCTGTCCAGAATAGACAACAAACAAGGTGAACGTTTGATGAAAACTGTAGTAGCTTGTAAGTAAAACTTTAAAGCACAAACCACGTCCAATATTGTGTAATAGACGTTCCATCTTTGAGGAAGGATTAGGATACAAGCATACAACAACTATCTCTTGAGTGATGTTCTTGTTAGATACCACCTTAGGAAAAAACCCAGGTTGGTACGCAGGACTACCTTATCCGTACGAAGGACCAGATAAGGAGAATCACATTGTAACACAGATAACTTGGAGACTCTACGAGTCGAGGAAATAGCTACCCAAAAGGAACTTTCCAAGATAAAGATTGATATCTATGGAACAAAAAAGGTTCAAACGGAACTTCTTGAAGAACCTTAAGAACCAGGTTTAAGCTCCATGGCGGAGCAACAGTTTTAAACACAGGCTTGGATCTAACCAAAGCCTGACCAAATGCCTGAACGTCTAGAATACCTGCCAGACGCTTGTGCAAAAAAATAGACAGAGTAAAAATCTGTCCCTTTTAAGGAAGTAGCGGACAACCCTTTTCTCAAAAACATCTTGGAGAAAAGATAATATCCTGGGAATCCAGACTTTACTCCATGAGTAACCCTTGGATTCATAACAATCAGATATTTACACCATATCTATGTTCAATTTTCCTAGAGACAGTCTTTCATGTCTGTATTAAGGTATCAATGACTGACTCGGAGAAGCCATGCTTTGATAACATCAAGCGTTCAGTTCTCCAGGCAGTCCATCTCAGATTGATTCTATTTAGATGGTTGAAAGGACCCTGAGGTAGAGGGACCTGTCTCAGAAGCAGAGACCGTGATGGAAAGGATGACATGTCCACCAGATCTGCATACCAGGTCCTGCGTGGCTATGCAGGCGCTGTCAAAAACACCAAAGCCCTCTCCTGCTTGGTCTTGACCTCCGGAGGAAATCCCACTCCCCCGGAAGAAAAGTCTGACGACTTAGAAAATCCACCTCCCAGTTCTTAACACCTGGGATATGGATAGCTGATAGACAAGAGTGAGTCTCTGTCCAGTGAATTATTGTAAGACTTCTAACATCGCTAAGGAACCTCTGTTCCCCCTTGATGGCTGATGTAAGCCACAGTCGTGTATATTGTCCGACTGAGTATGATGTACCTCAGAGTTGCTAACTGAGGCCAAGTCTGAAGAGCATGGAATATCACTCCCAGTTCCAGAATATTTATTAGAAGGAGGGTCTCCTCCTAAGTCCACTATCCCTGAGCCTTCAGGGAGTTCCAGACTGCATCCCAACCTAAAAGGCTGGCATCTATTGTAACAATTGTCCCATCTGACCTGCGGAAGGTCATACCCTTGGACAGATGGACCCGACATAGTCACCAGAGAAGAGAATCTCTGGTCTCTTGGTCCAGGTTTAACAGGGGGACAAATCTGTGTAATCCCCGTTCCTCTGACTGA